>NC_135958.1:73158031-73183046 GCF_053455715.1 Rhinoraja longicauda
CAGTCCCTCTCCCTCCCACCCCTACTCTCCCCACCCCCCCATTCCCCACCACCACCCTTTCCCCACTCTCTCCTCCCCCAGCCCCTCTCTCCTCCCCAGCCCCACTCTCCCCACCCCCCTTTCCCCCACCACCCCCCTTCTTCCCCCACTCTCTCCTCCCCCAGCCCCACTCTCACTCTCCCCCCTCTCCTCCACACCTCTCTCCTCCCCAACCCCGCTCCTCTCCTCCCCCACCCTCACTCCCCCTACCCTCACCCTCCCCTCCACCCCATTCTCACTGTCCCCCTCCGCCCACTCTCCCTCTTCCCCACCCCCACTGTCCCACTTCCCCCTCACCCCCACTCTCTTCCCCCCACCACCACCACCCTTCCACCCACACCCCTCTCCTCCACCCCCTTTCACTCTCTGTCCCCTTCCCCCTCACTCTTCCCTGACCCCACTGTCCCCCTTCCCCCCCACCCCCACTCTCTTCCCCCCACCACCAACCCCTCCCCCACTCTCCCTTCCCCCCCACCACCACCCCCTCCCCCGCTGTCCCCCTCTCCAGTCCCACCCTCCCCCCCTCCCCCTCCCCCCACTCTCTCCTCCCCCACCCCCAACTCTCACTCTCCCCCCACCCTCCCGCATCCCCTCCCCCCCCCCTGCCCCGAGCGGGAGAGGCGACGGCGACTGCACTTCCCGGCGGGGTTGAGGGCGTGCGAGGGGGGGGGCAGCAGCAGAGTTCTCGTCACCCCGCAAGCTCATTGGCAGGCGCTCCCGTCAGTCGGGCAAGTGCCGCATACCCCCCCCCCCCCCCCCCGAGCGGGAAAGGCGACTACACCTCCCGGCGGTCAGCGCTGCCCGACCTGAGGAATGTCAGACGCGACTCCTCCCCACTCGCCCTCCCCTACCCCCACTCTCCCTGCCCCCACCTCTGGTGACGTCATCGCACAGCACTTTGAAAAAGGTGTTTAGAAATGAAAGTTTGAAAGTTTAAAATGTCTCTAACTTAAAAAATATAAGACCAATTTAAACAAAACCTGTTATAAACAGTCGCCAGGACAGTGGTGACTAAGGTGGAGCTAAAATTGTGGCACTATGGTTTACTGTTGTGGCTGCAGGTCCACATGTTATATATATATCTGCATGAATTGTACCGGGGAGGGAGGGGCGCGAGCTCATCTCACAGTCGCAGGGGTCCCATTGTCATGTCACATGCTGAAGACCTTCAATAAATCGGTTAGAAATGAAATGATTTAACTTTAAAACCTCTCTAACTTAAAAAATATATGACCAATGAACTTGTTAACTGCACTGGCAGCGAGAGTGTTGATTAAGGTGGTGCAAAAATTGTGGCGCTACGGTTTACCGTTTTGCCAAAATCACAGATAGGTACGGATATATATATATATATATATAAATATATATTATTATTATCTATTCTTATATACTAAAACTCAGATCTTGTGTGTATATATATATATATATATATATATACACACACAAGATCTGAGTTTTAGTATAGAATAGATAATAATAATAATACAGGAATAGAGATAGATAGATGGTAAAAAACTAATTGTATGGACCTCCTTACCTCTTTCATCAAGCAAATGTTGTTTTATATCTAAGCAGCGATCTGTGATACCTTTTGGTGAGTCAGACTTATAAATAAATTCGTACTCCATTATATTGTCACGTTTGACTGCATACTTATAAGGATGTTGTTTTTTAATCTTGTCTTTATGAACAGAATGGCACCCTTTAATGAAGTATCCATGTTCTCCTAAATCCCTGTTGAAGTGAAGCATAAATAATTTATAATAATTGACCCAAAAGAATCAAATAATTTAAATGTAATTAATCTCATTTTTTTGGAAATAAAGTACAAATCAAAACAGTAAGCAATAAAAGCAGAGAGTTATACAGAGCAAGAATCAAAATATATGTGGGCAGAGGTGAGGGAAGTGTTCTTTTCGATTTTAGATGGTTATATAAACTTAAAGCAGCAAATATTTTGAGCTATAATTAATTTTTGTGCTCCACTCAAGAATAAAAATAAATTATAATAATTAATCCATTGAAGGACGTATTGCGGCATCAACCACTTAATTTAGGTAATTCATAGATCCACTGGTATCACAGATGAATGACGTTGAATAGTTATCTTTCTGTTCTCCAACATTGTGCATGAGAAACTATGATTAACAACAAATGAATATATATATTTTTTTTTTAAACATGCAAATTCAAATTTAATTAAATATGCAAAACATTCTTAGATTAAGAAGGCAGTACAGATGATATGCAAACTTACAGAGCAGCATGATCCCAGACAACTATACTTGCAATGTCTGCAACTGGAAAGTCAATGAGCTCACAGTGAGCATGGAGAATGCAGAACTGGATGACGAATGCGGTAATGGAGCTCCCAGAAACACAGATATAAACAAGGTTGATATGTTTTTATGAAATAGAAATTATGCTTGGCAAATCTTTGAGTTGTTTGACGTTCTAACTAGGATATCAAACAAAGGGGAAGCTCTGTTTGTCATGCGTTTGAATTTTCGGAAGGCATTCAATAAGATGTCATCTGAGAATTGGGGTAATGCATTAGGTGGAGTTGACTAACATCCAGAGTTGTGTCAAATGAACAAGTTTATGATCAGCTGAATTCATCATTGAGTTCAACCATGTTGCATTGACAGGCTGGGGGGGAAAAGCTGATAAGAACTGAAATCCCATTCAACTGAAGGGGTCACTGATTCTGGGGAAAAATTAGTTAAATTATTTACTCATCTGACTTTATTTTAATATTTTTATTTATTTGCTTACAATTTAAGGACTTTTAAAACTTTTTATCTAATTGCTTTCAGCAATCCATGAGTCAGCAAGTCTATTTATGTGTGCTGAAGGTGCCCAAGACATGGAGAGATCAAAAACTAGCACCATCATGATCAATGCAATTCCTTCATCAGTTAAGTGATACAAGCCTAAATATGCAAACATACTCTGCATTATTCTTAAAGTCAAAAAGATTTCAAACAAAAATATAACCCTGCCAGAAAAGGACTCAAGCAATTAAAACTCTTAATCAAATGCAAACTTACTTAGTTACATTCATTTCCAATATGTTTGTATCCCAGTTATCAGCAAGACTTCCTGATTTAATAACTACTTTATCTTCATTTGGATTGAATTTAAAATCTTTTGACAGTATTGCATGGAAGTAAATGGTAACCGTTTCTTCAGGTTTTAAATTTGTGTAACTGCAGATTTAAAACAACAAGTTTATTACAAAAAAAATCATAGTAATACTTGATAAGTCAAAACATATTTGATGATTCTATATTAGTACCATTTCACCTTTAGACAATTTTGTTTCCATTTATTACAGTGGTTTTAAAAATAAATTGATATTATATCAGAAACTATGATTACTGCAGATGCTGGAAATATAAAACAAGAACAGTAAATGCTAAAAGTATTCAGAGGGTCAGGCCACATCTGTGGGAAGAGAGTCAACGTTTCAGGTTGGAGATTCTTCATCAGAACTTTAATCAAGGTGTCTGACCCGAAACATTGACTCTGTTTCTCGACTCGCACTTGCAACCTGTCGCGAAGAGTGTTATAAAATAAAACTATCTGAACTCAACTGGTCACACATATTGCAGGCTTTCAAAGTGGTGATGACAAGCAAGACTAGAGTTCTTTGGAATATGGAAAGCTGGCAGTAGTCATTATTTCAAATTATTTGCGAAAGAGAATAACGACAGTTACCCAAGAAACAGGCTAAGGATAAATGTAAACATGGTTGATCGTTATAACAACTAGCAATGAGAAAGTGGAAGAATTGTAAATGCAAGAGGCCATGAAAGCAAGAAGACATGTTGAATTAAACAAAAAAAAGCTAATAGGTTGCTACTAACAACAAAGTAAGACCTAATAAATAAAATGCAACATTAAGAGGTATAGGCAAGCATTGCAGAAAATAATCCAAAAGGAAAAAATCCATAAGGTGGTCCAGAAGGAGGAAAATTAGAGGAAAAAACAGTGCCTCAAATACCTCCTGCTGGCCAAAGCAGGTAATATTGATACAACCTGACATTAAAACTTTTAACGGAAAATCCACCTAAACAAAATTCAAAATTACAGGATGTGAGATGAAGGACAGGAAGTTTACTCAACTAAAACCCTGCAAAATTTAGCATTAAAAATAGTCATATACCTATCAACGCAATAATTCTTTTCCCACCTTAAGCCAGAAGTCTTTTCCTTTGAATATTTTTTTAGCTGTCTTTCTTCCTTCCTGCTTAATAATTTGTTATCTTCATCAGCACTATTGCTTATTGTTGTCTTTGACAATTCCTTGTTACTTCCTTGCTTTGGGCTTTCCGATGGTTTATCAATATGTTTTTCTTCCACAGTCCTGTTTTTCTCACTCTGTTGAAGCTGTTTCTTTTCATTATCAGTTCTGGAATCTTCACCCTAGAAGGCACCAAAGACAGCATAGTGTAAGAAAATAACTGCAGATGCTGGTACAAATCGAAGGTATTTATTCACAAAAAGCTGGAGTAACTCAGCAGGTCAGGCAGCATCTCAGGAGAGAAGGAATGGGTGACATTTCGGGTCGAGACCCTTCTTCAGACTGATGTCAGGGGGGGCGGGATAAAGGAAAGATATAAGTGGAGACAGGAAGATAGAGGGAGAACTGGGAAGGGGGAGGGGAAGAGAGGGACAGAGGAACTATCTAAAGTTGGAGAAGTCAATGTTCATACCGCTCGGCTGCAAGCTGCCCAGGCGAAAGCATGTGACTTCTGAAATGCCTTCCCTTGCCTGATGTTTTCAAACTTACATATTTTTATCAGGATCAGTAGCCTTTACCAGTTCAGTTTGAGTTCTCTAATGTTTCTGTGCTTTGTCCAAGGTGGACCACCTTGTAATAATATCATGGTCATCATCTACCAAAGTAAAAAGATCAAACCCCACCTCAAACAAGCCACCTCTTCCACATGGGCCTTGCCTTCCTCACTGTTAAGTTTCTAAAGCAATTACTGATGTCACTGCTTTCCAAGCATAATTGAAAGAAATGACAGTAACACATGATTATACATGAGAAAACATTGGCTTTGTTAGAGGATCCTTAAATAGAAACTACCGTACACTGGAATCCCAGAAATGCTCAATTTGCATATATGCCATTTGCTTTTGTAGTTCTCTTTATGACTTGATAAAGTACCTTTTAACAGACTTTTGGCAAAAAGTGAGCGTATGGAATTGAGGATAAATTAATGGTCTAGCAAAGAATTTGGCCTAGTGGAATGAGAGGAATTATTGGTACACAAATTGGCAGGACATTATAACATTTTCACAAATAGCAAAGATGTTAGGTAGGAAATTACTATATCCGAGTTTGTCAATGACACAGGATACGCAGCAACGAAAGCTGCATAGAGCGAATAATTACTTTTAAAAATATATCAAATTAGAATGAGCAAAACGGTAGTAAATAGATTAGCGTGGACAAATGAAAAACAAATGGGCAGCTGCAAAAAGAATAAAAAATATTCCCTAAATGGTGAGAAGTCAGCATTTATCCAGCTGCACCCATTGACTGAATGCATTGTGCTATTGGAGCTGCTGATAAATTTGCTATGCAGTATCTCTGATGTTGAAGACATTGTGAACAGTATGTTTAGTGAGCTAGTCAAAATCCTCACCCACTAAAGAACCTGCTGAGAATCATTACCCAATATATCTTTCTACATATTTTAGTGTTTATATTATTAAAATTATCCTCAAGGTAGTTGAAGGAAATGCATGAATAGATTAGGTGAAGCACCAAAGATTGACCAGACATTCTTACAACATGCCTTAGCTAGAATCCCAGTTCTAAGGGGGAAAAGATGAAAACTTTTTTTTTTTAAATAATTTACTTTCCCTGTTGAGATATTAGGCCAGTTGAAAACTGAAATTCTTTTTTTTTTCTGTTTAATCGAGCTCCTTACAATAGTTTCACGCCATTGTTATTTGAAATATATAACAGTATATAAAATGGCATATTTGCACAAATTACTATTTTGATATAAAAACAATTTATTTATGAAAACAATGTCATTAACCTTAGTAAGTGGAATGCTCTCTTCCTTCTTTGTGTTCAGTTGGTTGCAAATCTTTTCTTTGCTGGCTCCTGTACACCCAAGGTCACTTCCAGCATTATCTTTTGCAGCTTCTGATTTGCCTCCAAAGACGTCCTTTGCAGATTCAACATTATCATTTTTCTCCTTTTGTTTTTCCAGGGTTAAGATTATACCCTCCTTTGAATCAGTTGACTTGTTCTTCTTTGGGTGAGGTGCTGGCTTCTCTACAGTGGCTCCAGCACCTTGATCTTTGTTTTCATTGGGTGCAATACCACTTTTGGATGATTTCAAGTCTGGATTTGGCTCTTCTTTGACTGAACTGTAACTATCTGGCATTTGATTATTGTGCCCTGACTTGGTGGGATGGCCATCACCTACGGCACTTTGTAGATCATCATTTCTACTGGTAGACTTTTGAAAATTGCCCACATCTTCAGTGTCAGCAAAATAATCAGTGGTTTTATTATCAATTTTGCTGTGTTGTGTTGTTTCAGTGTCCGTATGTTCACTTTCTGAAGGAATCTGCTCAAGATGAGAAGTCGAGGTAGTCTCTTCACATGTATCAGTTAGACTCTGTTTATTCAGTTTTTTTCTCTGCTTGTAAAACAACAATAACAGTCAGATCATATGAATGACAGTTATCGGTATCATGTCTACTGGATTTCAAAATTCCATTCCCCTTCCAAAACACAAGCTGCAAAAAAATGTTTTTCTAACAATATTGTTAATTAGAAAACTGCACAAATAAAACATGGTTAAAGGGTACATATTCAATTGTATTCAGTGTGGCACTGATACCAGCCTAATATACACACAATATCTGAACGTAGTGAACATTTTTCCATTTTGCTCCAATGCAATGTTTTACTGCACTTTGATAACCATGAAAAAACTTAAAGAATGTATTTATTAATTTATCCATAGCTAGTAAAACATGGATGATATATTGTTGAATTCTAGATGTCAAAGTGTATTCTCTCCTATTTTAAGTTAAATAGACAATAAATCTATTTAACTCATACAAGTAATTAACTTTTCAAATTTTCAACTGAATAATATGCTTCTTATCAATTCATTTTACAGATGTGGGCCTCACTGGGAAGGCCAGTATACTGTCAACCCTAACTCTCTTTAAACTGTCTTTATTGGGTCACTGGGAAAAGAATTGGGATGATCATTTTAGTGTATTATTGCCCCAGCATTTTAATACATACGTACAGGAATTTGCAGGAATTACATAAACTTTGCATGGGTTGTAAATTATGATATGCTATGATGCCCACTTACGAAACCAGCTATGATGACAACAAGGCAGGCACAAAAGAGCTTATAACTAAGAGATTTTTTAAAAATAACATAGAATTAAAATAGCAAAGAGGAAGTATTAACAATGTCTTGATCCTCAGCTCCCCAGGCCCTGATCTTGCTAATTAAGAATGCATTATGATGCATAACTATAATCTAAAACACTGACAAGCTTGACACATTTTACAGCAAACCAGCTTTTCAGACCAAACTAAGGTCTGTAAATGCCATGTTGAAACAAAGTCTACAGTTATGAAATCATAGAATTGTTTAGTTAATTGACATCTCAGCACATTCTCTTCAAAGGTGCTATCCAATGAGTACCTCTATTACAGGTTATCCTTAATCTCGGTACTTTTTTTCGTTTTCAAGTGTAACTCTAATTCCCTTTGGAAGGTATAACTGAATGCAAGGAAAGCAACTTGCATTCATTTGGAGTATTTAACATAAATAAGAAATCTTTAAGGTAGACACAAAATGCTGGAGTAACTCAGCGGGACAGGCAGCATCTCTGGAGAGAAGGATTGGGTGACCCGAAACATCACCCATTCCTTCTCTCCAGAGATGCTGCCTGTCTTGCTGAGTAACTCCAGCATTTTGTGTCTACCTTCGATTTAAACCAGCATCTGCAGTTCTTTCCTACATAAGAAATCTTTAAGCTTTTCTCAGGAGGAAACAGAAAAGTTGACACTGAGCCATAATGAAATATTATAAGTGGATCAGAAGCTCAATTGGAAGTAGGTTTGAAGATACATTTTAAAGAATTAGAGGGTTTTCAAAATTGAATGCAGATCTTGGAGCCTGGGTAGCCTTGGGTGTGGTGTTGAATTGAAGGAACCTGATAGCTCAAGATAAAAGGAGGTATGCCTAGTGAGTTACAGAGATAGGGAAGGTGGGGCCAAGATGGAATTTGAAATCAGGAAAGACAGGTTTACAACTTAAGTAGTGATAAAAGTAATAACATGATGAGAGACCTAGATGAAGGGTATTCAGGGTTTTTTCTTAGGATGGAAATGTCAAATATGAGAGGGTATAGGGTAAAAGTTAAAGAGGGAATGTTTACAGGTGATGTACAAGACAGATTTCTTAAACACGACAGTTGCAAATGCCCGGATATGCTGCCTGGCAAGCTGGAAGATAAGAGACTTAATAGCAACATTTACGAGGCATCTAAACAGACATCTGAACAGGTAGGGAACAGACCAAATACAGGCAGATGGGATTAGTTTAAACTAGACCAAGTGGACCCGTTGGGCCCAAATCTCTCCTGCATTGGTGCAGCACCCTCTCCTCCCCCCCTCCCCTCTCCTCCATCCCCCTCAACCCCCCCTTATCCTCCCTCCCCTCTCCTCCCCCCTCCCCTCTCCTCCCCCCCTCCCCTCTCCTCCCCCTCCTCCTCCATCCCCCTCAACCCCCCCTTATCCTCCCTCCTCCCCCTCCCTAGGAGATAGATTTAAAGTTTAAAATGTGAATAACTTTAACAATATAACACCGATTTCAATGAAACTTCTTCCATTAGCACCAAAGGGACGATGGTGAGCAAGGTGGGCCTAAGATTGTTGTGCTATCCTGTACCATTTTGGCTGTAGTTCAGGAATAAATAAACAAAACAAGTTTTAGTATATAGATTGGCATCACGATCGGAGCAAACATGACGGGCCAAAGGGCAGGCCCTGTTTTGTATTGTTCTAGGTACAACTGATATTGGCTATCGAGCGCAGATTGAGTTGAGAATATAATTTGTCATAATATAGGCAGCAGAATTTGAAATTATTTCAAGTTTATGGAGTTGGAAGATGGGAGTCTGGCCAACACTGGTCGTCCACAGATAACAAAGTCAAGAACGCATCCATCAGCACCAGACAAGCTGAGGCAAGATCAGCAATTGTCAGACTCTCAACAAAGGTTCTCATCTCCTTTAGATCTTTATCTATTGCCTTAAATCTGCTACCTCCAATTACTGACCCATATGTCATTTTCTCCCTACATCATTTATCAAGAAACAGAATTTCAAACCTTCCCTTTATTTTTCCTGATCTACACAGTAAATAGAAGGGCCTTTGGAGAGACCACAAGGTGCAGGTACAGTTCCATGAAAGTGGCGACTCAGGTTGCTAAGGAGTCATTTGGCACCCTTGCCTTCAGGAGCATTAAATTAAGATTATTTTCCCAATTGTAAACATTTTTGAGAGGTGATGTTTTCTTATCTTTCTTATGCCAGGTATCTCTATCAAATGCTTATATCGTTAATATGATGCCACATATAAGGAACTTAATTTAATTTAGTTTAGTTAATAGATACAGCATGGAAACAGGGCCTTTGGCACATCGAGTCCACGCCAACTATTGTTCACCTGTTCACACTAGTAATGTTATCCCACTTTCTCATCCACTCCCTGCAAACAATGGTCAATTTACTTTTTATAGAGGCCAATTAACCTACCAACGCACATGTCTCTGGGATGTGAGAAGAAACTAGAACACCCGGGGAAACACACCCACAGGGAGAACATGCAAACTCTACACAGACAGCACAGCACCCGAGGTCAGAATCGATCCCAGTTCTCTGCCGCTGAGAGGTAGCAGCTCCACTATCTGTCCCACTATGTCCCCCTGATGCAAACCGAAAATAAATCATCTTCCAAAATCATAGACCAAACCGCATGGAAATAGGCACTTCGGCACAACTTGTCCATGCCAACCAAATTACCTGAAATTGTGAAACTAATTGTATATTTAGCCATCTACCTTCTTTTGCAGCTTGCAAGTTTCATGTTCAGTTCCTCTTTTGGGTGTCAGGACTGGATTTTGGTCACTCTGCATTTCACAGGCATTCTCTGTTTGCTGTAAAGACTCTTCACTCTCACCGGCTGGCTGAATGGTGGACGACACCTCCAGATGAACATTCTCTGATGTTAATAAATTTGGAACTTCAGTCTTCTCATCAGCTTGTGCCATCATTGCTTTAGGTAATTAAAAGTGAAGGAGATCCAAACCACAAAAAAATGAAAATCGCAGTTGAAATAAATCTTACTGGTATAAGCTTAACATTTCATTTTCCTACTAACAAGGTAAATAAAACAAGGAGGTGCAAGGTAAAGGAAGGTAAATAAAATTCCACGGTCGGATGAATTTCTAAGAACACACCTCAAACTTCCATAATGCCCTCCATAATATTTGGGACAAAAGACCCATCATTTATTTATTTGCCTCTGTACTCCAGGAGGTACAGGGAGGTGGAGGTATAGGTGGAGGTACAGCCGGAGGTACAGGTGGAGATACAGGTGGAGGTGACGGGCGCCCCCCGGGCCGGGCGAGAGCCGTGGCGCGAGCACAAACAACGCGGCGTCGTCGTCACGCGCGCCAACGGCCGGCGGGGAGAGCGCGCGGCTGAGGGAGGGAGGCCGTACGCTGCTCAAGCGCCGTGCGGCGCCGACACGGTCTCTCTCACGCACGCACACTTCCCTACTCCTCCCCTTCTCTCTCTCTTCTACCATCCCTTCTTCCACCTGCCATCTCTCCCTCCCCCCTTTCTCCTTCTTTCCTGACTCTCTCCCTCCCCCCCTTTCGCCTTCTTTCCTGACTCTCTCTCCCCCGCCAACCCCTTTCCCTCCACCACTCCTTTTTCCCTCTACCGCCCCTTCCCTCCGCCAGTTCCTCACCCCTTTCCTTTCCCTCCCCGGCCTCACCCCTTTCCCTCCCCGGCCTCACCCCTTTCCCTCCTCTCTCCCCCCTTTCCCTCCTCCCTTCCAGCTTCTATCCGCAAGAGACCCCAACGACGGCGGGCGCTGTTAATGTCGCAGCAATCCTTGTTTACAAAACAGTCGGGGGAAGAAAGCTGGATGAAATAAACGTGGCAACTGACCTGGGACTGTCCCTGAGCAGCCCGGGCCTGGGATCCGGCCCCCGTGGCCGTGGGGTTGCAGGAGGACGCCGCAGCCCCCGCCGTGTCCTGGAGACCAGTCCACTCACCGCCGATGCTCTGATCCTCTGCTCTGCTCTGCTGCATCGGGTGTTGTTTTCGTTTTTATCACTCGACGTCCAAATCTTACTTTCACTTTTTAATTTCCGAGAAATCAGATTTTGAGTTTGCATCTTGGTGGTGTTGTTTCAGTTTCGTAAATTATGTTATTGCGACTTGAACGACGAAGCATTTAAAATCCCACAGACATGGTATCTCGAGTAAAACGCAGTGTTGGTGTAACAGCAGGACTTCTCCATTTCAATGACAACTATGACATTTCCTTCTCACAATACTTTGAGGAAATATAGTCACGCAGCAGAGAAACAGGCCCTTCGGCCCAACTTGCCCATACTGACTAAGATGTCCCATCCACATTAGTCCCACCTGCCCTCATTTGGCCCATATCCCTCTAAAACTTTCCTATTTGTGTACCTGTCTGAATGTCTTTTAAATGTTGTTTAGTACTTTCCTCAACTACCTCCGGCAGCTCGTTCCATATACCCATCACCCTCTGTGTGAAAAAATTGCCCTATCAGGTCCCTATTAAATCTTTCCCCTCTCACCATAAACCAACATCCTCTGGTTCTTGATTCCCCAACTCTGGGTAAAAGACTGCGGATTCACCGTATCCCCCTCATGATCTTATACACTTCAAAACTACCAGCAGCAGCACAAGGGAATCCACCAGTCCCTCTCCCAACAGCTCCCTGAAAATGGCAACACAAGTAGATAGAGTGGTACAGAAGGTGTATGGCATTGAAGAAGGGTCTTGATCTGAAACGTCACCTATTCCTTCTCTCCAGAGATGCCTCCTGTCCTGCTGAGTTACTCCAGATTTTTGTGTCCATCCTTGGTTTAAACCACCATCTGCAGTTCCTTCCTACACCGGTGTATAGCATGCTTGCCTTCATCAGTCAGGGTATTGAGTAAAAGGGTCTACCATTTTACAAGGGTCAACAACCAGAGGACATATAATGAAGATATGGCAAAAGAGACGAGGAGAAAACTTTGTACTGTAGTGGCCTGGCGGAGGCCAGAGAAAAGGCAAGACGCCAGGCCTGATCCGCCACAGTACAGTGATTTAATGGAAACTGAAGGCATTGTCCAGAGGAATGGTGTAATGGCAGAATCAATTGTGATGTTCATAAAAAGGTACCTTAATTGCTTTTGCTTGTTGCCTGCAGTGAGCCAAACATCTTGATGTTTTCTGTAATCCGTTCTTCAGAAAAGAGCTCTGGGAAGCACATAAATCGAACATCTAATTGAACACAGCAAAATAATACAAAGTGCCGGAGTAACTCAGCAGGTCTGGCAGCATCTCTGGAGATACATGGATCGGCAATGTTTTGTGTCAAGACTCTTCTTTAGACGTAGTAACCAGCATCTGCATTTCTTTGTTTCTATAGCAAAATAAAGCCTGAAAGCCTTTGTTTTTTAGTTAGAAACTATTTGGGAGCAAAAGTCTTGTCAACAATGGAGCATTGCAAGCAAGTGGTTATTCCCAATGTAACATTCATCAATGATGTTGCCTTTGTAAATCTGTTTTGAAACCATTCAATTTATCGTAAAATTATATCTTATATAAAATCCTGGAAAGAGAAAGCATTCAGGAAACCAAAACTGCTAAATTAGTTGTTTCGCTCTGAGTCCTGGGGAAGAATCATTGAAACCTAATTGCTTAATTACTTGAATGGAAATTATTCACCAATTGACAACTTACAGGAAAGAAGTGATGGCCTTCAGTTTGCAGAGGATGTTTACAAGCTTTTGCAGAACTGAAAATTGCAGCGTGCAGAAAGATTGGATAAGCCAGGGTGGTTTCCTTTGCCTGACCTGCTGAGTCACTCCAGCACTGTGTTTAACTGAAGATTCTAATTAGCAGTTCCTTGTGTCTCCATATCTGGATCTCTTAACCTGACAGGGTGATGGAGGCAGAAACCCCCCCATATCACACTTAAACAGTAATTGGGGATGCGTGTCTGAAGATGAGGTGGAACCAGAGGGTGAAGGTGGGATTTAGCTGAGAGGCTCTTCTTGGACCCCCATAAACACAATGGGCTGAGGAGCCCCATTTTGACTCGTATGATTTCTGTGAATCAACATAGAAATAAGGTAATACACAACTGTAATTGCACAACAAATAAGCCAAATGTACATCAAAAAAAGAGTGAAGGTCGACACAAAATGCTGGAGTATCTCAGAGCATCTCTGCAGAAAAGGAAGAGGTGATATTTCAGGTCGATACCCTTCTTCAGACTGAGAGTCAGGGCAGAGGGAAACTAGAGGTATGAAAAGGTACAGAACAAATCGTAGCTGGCACTGATGACCAACGAAAGGTGGAGCCCACAATGGTCCATTGTTGGCTGTGGAAGAGGAGACAATGAAGGTGAAGAAGCTGTGGCTTTGGGTTGATATGACAATGCTTTGAAGCTGAGCTAGTCCAATGCTTTGTACCTCTGCTGAGGATTTGAGTTTAGGAGCAAGAAGGTCCTACTGCAGTTGTACAGGGCCCTGGTGAGACCATACCTGGAGCATTGTGTGCAATTTTGGTCTCTTAATTTGAGGAAGGACATTATTTCTATTGAGGGTGTGCAGCGTAGGGTCACCAGGTTAATTCCCAGGATGGTGGGACTGACGTATGATGAAAGAATGTGTCGACTGCGATTGTATTCGCTGGAATTTAGAAGGATGAGAGGGGATCTTGTAGAAACAGATAAAATTCTTAGAGGGTTGGACAGGGTAGATGCAGAAAAAATGTTCCCGATGTTGGGGGAGTCCAAAACCAGGGGTCACTGTTTAAGAATAAGGGGTAGGCCATTTACGACTGAGATGAGGAAAAACTTTTTCACCCAGAGTTGTGAATTTGTGGAATTCTCTGCCACAGAAGGCAGTGGAGGCCAATTCACTGGATGTGTTCAAGTGAGAGTTAGATTTAGCTCTTTGCCCTAAGGGAATCAAAGGATATGGGGAAAAAGCCAGAACGGGGTACTGATTTTGGATGATCAGCCATGATCATATTGAATGGCAGTGCTGGCTTGAAGGGCCGAATGGCCTACTCCTGCACCTATTTTCTATGTTTCTATATTTCTCTGAGGGTCGCCATCTCGACGTGGCGGAGAAGCTTGTGTGTGCCTAAGATCCTGAGAGCTAAACTGTCTGGAGCTATGGTCCTGGCACCGGTCAGATGAAGAGGGAGGTTCCGAACAAAGTGCAGCCTAAGAAGAATACCTCAACAAAGAAACACATGGTATGGTGGCTGAGCGACAGGTGAAGCACCACAGTGGCTGAGAAAGGGGAAGAAGGCTGCAGCAAGGAGAAACTCCCAATCATCCATGCCATTTTAACTGGGTCTGTGTCAGGAATGTGCGGTGGCTGTCCATGCTCCAGTCTCCCCACACTGAAAAGTAGCGTGCACAGGCATCCACCGAAAGGACACTTTTTTGACGGCACTGGGCCTCTACTCGCTGGAATTTAAAAGGATGAGTGGGGACCTCATTGAAACTTACCGAAAAGTGAAAGGCCTGGATAGAGTGGAGAGGATGTTTCCACTAGTAGGAGAGTCTATGACCAGAGGTTATGCCTCAGAATTAAAGGACATTCCTTTAGGAAGATGAAGAGGAACTTCTTTAGTCAGAAGGTGGTGAATCTGTGGAATTCATTGCCACAGCAGGCTGTGGACTCCAAGTCAACGGATATTTTTAAGGCCGAGATAGATAGATTCTTGATTAGTACAGGTGTCAGGGGCTATGGGTAGAAGGCAGGAGAATGGGGTTAGGAGAGAGAGGGGCTATGGGTAGAAGGCAGGAGAATGGGGTTAGGAGACAGAGATAGATCAGCCATGATTGGTGGAGTAGACATGATGGGCCGAATGGCCTAATTCTGCTCCTATCTCTTATGACATTACAATAAATTCTGCCGCTCCAGGATTGGCCTGCCTCTTTAGCCATCTCAAGATCCACAAAAAGGACCCTCCAGGAGAACAATCATACATAACAGTGATATCTGATGGCAATACATCCAATACTGTTGATTTATCCCAGAACTTGCAGAACATTATCTGAGAAATAGTAGCGGAGTTCCTACCTACATTCATCTTACACCATTGGCTTAACCAACATTTCTCAAGCAACATTAATAAAAACAAATGTATTGATCCTTGTTTTACCATGTTTTGCTATGTGCAATTTCACAGCCTTCTTAATAGAGTATTTGATTAGCTATAAAGAATTTGGGACCACCAGAGGTCATGAATATAAAATTACTCATACTTTATTTTATCTTGATATCAGGATTGCAGATTTTAAACAAAGAAACTACAGTTGCTAAATATTGTTATTAAATGCCTCTGTGCAATCAGAGTGAAACATTGCATTTCATTGAAACTCCATCAGTATTCTGCTTTTGAGTATTATGATTTATGAGCTGCATCGTGCCAAAACAACAGGATAAGTCTGTTACTTGCCCAAGGCCATTGAACTCCCTGAGTGTTAGCATAATCTGGGTGAGGGGAGTCAGTGAATGCTGGTGTGGGACTCAGTAGCGCAGCGGTAGAGTTGCTGCTTTACAGCGAATGCAGCGCCGGAGACTCAGGTTCGATCCTGACTACGGGTGCTGCACTGTAAGGAGTTTGTACGTTCTCCCCGTGACCTGCGTGGGTTTTCTCCGAGATCTTCGGTTTCCTCCCACACTCCAAAGATGTACAGGTATGTAGGTTAATTGGCTGGGTAAAATGTAAAAATTGTCCCTAGTGGGTGTAGGATAGTGTTAATGTGCGGGGATCACTGGGCGGCACGGACTTGGAGGGCCGAAAAGGCCTGTTTCCGGCTGTATGTATATGATGATATATGATATGATACACGGAGGAGGGTAAGGCGCAGGTGGGGGAGGGTGGATGAGCCAAAGTAAAAGAGGAAGATTTAAAGAGGAAGATTTAAAGAGGAGGCATGTTTATCTTTGGAATAAAACAGCTGAAGTTTTTCATGTATTAGAATTTCTATAATCATGACCAGAGTCTGTTCACAGGATATCACCATCAATACTTCCGTTGTAGCCCATTCTTAAATGTCATTAATGTCCTTTGGGAAGGAAAATTGCTGATATATGTGTCATTAATCAAAGTTCACGTGCGTTTGATTGTTATGCAATTAATCTCTTCATTATTTGTAATTATTAACAAAATATGGTCATTTTATTCCAAGAATTTCCTTTAAGATGGCTCTGATTTTCTTTTATCTAGCGACCTCAATAGTAAATCCATGTTGGGAAATGACCATCTTGATCTGGAACAAGACTGGCACTGTTCTCTCAGAGAAAAATAGCTTTTAGTGATACACAATTGAAAGTTTTTGTATAAGCCAGGTAAACTTCTGCCTGCACTACTGTTAAAACACAAGGTGTTGGAGTAACTCAATGGATCAGACAGCATCCATGGAGGCCGTGGATAATGATTGTTTGGGTTGGGACCCTAATGTTATACCCAAGATTTCAGCACCTGCAGATCCTTGTGTCTCCTGCACTGCTGTTACATTGGAAATCAGGCCAACCACCACTCTCTGAAACCTTATCCCCAGAAGTATGTAGGCTGACTCAGATTATTTATGGCACACATGACACTTGATTGCTCATTACTACATTCAATGCAAGCAGCAGCAAATACCCACTGGCAAAATGGGGAACCTTTTTTTTAGTAAAGATGGACACAAAATGCTACACACTGCACCTATCCATTTTCTCCATTACCTGACCCGCTGAGTTACTCCAGCATTTTGTGTTTATCTTTGGAATAAACCAGCATCTGCAGTTCCTTTTTATTTTCATTAACCATTTTTTAATAATACATATAATTTATGTAGTATATGTACTATACTGATTGTTGTTCTCCTCCAGGCCAACATGTATTTAACTTAAGGATAGCGGAGTGAGGGGGTATGGGGAGAAGGCAGGAACGGGGTACTGATTGAGTGATCAGCCATGATCGCATTGAATGGCGGTGCTGGCTCGAAGGGCTGAATGGCCTACTCCTGCACCTATTGTCTATTGTCTATTGTCAAACATTAATTCTGTTCCTCTTTCCACAGCTGAGTGTTTCAAGCATTTTCCAGTGGTTGATTCCAGCAAGTTTCATGGTATTTTGGGGCTTATCTTGCACTGCTGTGTTTGGACAGCGTTTGTGGGTATCTGTACAGATCAGGCTGAAGATAATCAATACATTTGTTGACTTAGCCAACATTCTTATGTTTGGTCCGCCAAGGCCTGCTGGATTTCATCGTTGCTAACCATTTTAACTCTCTTTCCCACTCCAATACTGATCTTGTAGAAACAAGGAACTAAAGATGCTGGTTAGATAAAAACGTTCGTGATTTTACTGCTGAGTTATTACAGGAAGTTTTGAAAATGGATTCAAAGCCCTTGCTGGATCGAGCCCATAGAGCACTGAGAGCACGGCCAGGTGCTAATGCGCCTCCAAGACATTTGATTCTGAGGGTGCATAATGCTCACGTTTTAGAAGATATGCTGTCAAGAATTGCTAGTAATAGAGCTTTATCATTCCGAGGCGATGAGATTCGCATCTTCAGAGATTACCCCTTTGAGGTGGTTAAGAAAAGAGCACTGTTTAATGAGACAAGATCTATTCTTAAGAAGATCCCAGCGCTCAGATTTGGTATGTTGTATCCAGCAAAACTCCGAGTGACCTACAATCAAAAAGAATCCTTTTTTACTGACTATAATAAAGCACTGGAATTTGCTCGGGAGATCGAAAGGTCGCTGAAGGCTTGATTATGATTTTATGGCTATCTTAATTGGCAGACATTTAATTGGACTTTAAAAATATGAAAATTCAAAGATTTAAGTTTAGTGTATATACTATACGTATATTAACCGTAACTAATAATTATTAATTAAAAAAACATGTATATTTTTATTAATCATCACTAATAAGAAGTATAAGTAATATTTGATTTATGTAAACCTTACTTTGAATACTTAATTAATACACTTTAGATAGAAAAATCGATTTAATATAGACCAATTAGTTTCGGGCCTGCCCCGTTTATCTCTCTTTTTAAAAAAAAACAAAAAAAAACAAATAATAATTGTGTTAACAAACGGAGCTAGTATTAATTTTTTTTTACATCTTACGGAAGTCCTTAGATTTTTTGCCACCTTAGGGTGGCTAACACTAACTGCACTAATTGTAGTTGTAGCTTTAGTTGTCTCTTCTTTTTTCCTGCACTCTTTTAACCTTTTAGATATTGATTTTTTTTTTAGATTTAACTTTTATTATCATGTCTTTTTTCAGAAATTATATACTTTTGGGAGATATTTCCGGGAGGCACTCTACGCTGTACAAAAAATCATCCACCCCTCATTCAAGAAAAATGGTGTAGTCCGGGTGCCAGACCATTTGCTTTATTATAGACCATTTATTGGTTAAGATGCAAGATTCTATTAGGAAAACAGGGGTTAAAGGTATTACATTTTGTAGTTGGAATGTCAAGGGTGTTAATGAACCAATTAAAAGAGGTAAAGTATTTTCACATTTAAAATCTATTGATGCAGACATAATGTTCCTTCAGGAAACTCATCTAAAAAATGTAGCACATAATAGACTGAAAGGCAAATGGATTGATAAAGTATTTCACTCATCGTTTCCCTTTAAATCAAGAGGTGTTGCTATTTTAATTCGTAAGGGTATACCATTTATAAATACTTCCTCTATAGTCGACACTGAAGGTAGATATGTTATATTAGTGGGAGAACTATATTCTACAAAATTGATATTGGTGAATGTCTACGCACCAAATTTTGAGAATCCGTTATTTTTTAAAAAAATATTTAATACCATTCCAGAATTTGGACAATATAATTTGATAATTGGAGGAGATTTAAATTGTACATTAGATCCTTATTTGGATAGATCTTCAACTCAAAGGAAAATAAAATCCAAGTCGTGTGAATTATTAAACTCTTATATAAATAATGCAAATATAAAAGATGTTTGGAGGATTGATAATCCTTCAGGCCGAGAGTATTCATTTTATTCACCTGTGCATAAAACTTATTCAAGAATTGATTATTTCTTGGTGGACTCCAAACTTATTCCTTATACGTATAATTCAAAATATCATAATATTATTATATCCGATCATGCCCCTTTAACATTTAGGGTAAAACTCCAAGGAGCAACGGGGAAACAGACTAATTGGAGATTTAACCCGCAAATCTTAAATGAAAAAGCATGTTATGACTATCTTAAATCGCAATTTGAGATTTTTTTTAACGCAAATGACCTTCCTGAAACACCTGCGTCCCTGCTTTGGGAAACATTTAAAGCGTTTGTGAGAGGATGTATTATTGCTTTTCAAGCGTCTCAAAACAAGAAGAACCGAGCTGAACAGAATGACCTGGAAAGTCAGATAAGACAGTTAGACATAACAAATGCCATCGCTCCCTCTATTGAAATACATAATAAAATTGCAGTTCTCAAATATAAGTTAAATTATATCCTTTCAGCTCATATTTTAAGGCTTTTTCAATATACTAAACAAAAACATTTTGAATTTGGAGATAAACCAGAGAAATTGCTAGCACGTCAACTCCGTAAATTAGAAGATGATTCTACAATTCATAAAATTAGATCAGAAAATGGAGATTTGCTTAAACTACCTAAGGATATTAATCAGAGATTTTTGCAATTTTATCAGTCATTATATTCATCAAAAATAACAGATACTTCTGCGCAGATGCAAAAGTTTCTGCAGGAATGTAACCTTCCTGGTTTGAATGTGAGTGATAGAAATTTACTGGGCGCAGAAATAACTATGAAAGACGTTGAAGAGACTATTAAATCCATGAAAAATGGGAAGACTCCTGGCCCTGATGGCTTAAATAATGAATTTTATAAAAAATTCAGTGGTTTGATCTCTCCACGTTTGCAAACTGTATATAGTCACGCTTTTAAACAACAGAGATTGCCACAAACTCTGACTGAATCAACAATAATCCTCATTCCTAAAAAAGATAAGGATTCTGAAGACCCTGGTTCGTATAGGGCGATAGCTCTTTTAAATACTGATCAGAAGATATTAGCGAAAATCTTAGCTCAGAGATTAAGTCTAGTTATAGACAATTTGATACACCCCGATCAATCAGGCTTTATAGCCAAACGATATTCATTTTTCAATTTGAGACGCTTGTTTAATATAATTTATTCAAATAGACTATTAAATGAAGATTTAGCAATCATCTCGCTAGATGCTGAAAAAGCATTTGATCAAGTAGAATGGCCCTATCTTTTCTCAGTGATGGAAAAATTTCAACTAGGTGAAAATTTTTGTGCATGGGTGAAACTTTTATATACATCCCCAACAGCTAGAATATTAACTAATCAAATGCTGTCATCTAAATTTCATTTAGCTAGGGGTTGTAGACAAGGATGTCCATTATCACCACTTTTATTTGCCCTAATTATAGAACCACTTGCTGAGAGTATTAGATCAAATTCACATATTTATGGCTACAACACTAAACATACAACCAATAAAATTTCTTTATATGCGGATGATGTATTAATATATATTACAAAGCCAGAAATTAGCATTCCGAATTTATTAAATCTCATAACTCAGTTTGGTTCATTTTCAGGTTATAGAATTAACTGGTATAAAAGTGAAATTATGCCAATAATGGAGCATAATCCGGCCATACTTCAACAATTTCCTTTCAAAATTGCCTATGAAAAGTTTAAATATCTTGGAATTTACGTGACTAGGAAATATACTTCTTTATTTAAATCAAATTTTCCTCCTTTACTTGCTAAATTACACAGAAATATCCAATTTTGGAAAACACTTCCTATATCATTAGTTGGTCGTAGTAATGCTATAAAGATGATCTTTCTGCCACAGCTACTATACTTATTTCAAGCAATTCCGATCTACCTTCCAAAAAAGTTTTTTTTAAAAATTGATTCAATTGTTACTAATTTTATTTGGGACTACAAGACTCATAGAATAAATAAAAGACACTTATGTAAGTCTAAAATTAATGGAGGAATTGCTTTACCTAACTTTTTATTTTATTATTGGGCGGTTAATATTAAAAATATAACCTGCTGGTTGGATGATTCTGATCAACAACCGGATTGGTTAAAGATGGAGAAAGAGGATTGTTTACCATTCGATATTGGTGCGATCCTCTTAGCTCCAATAAATTTAAATAAAAAAACATATGGAGGTAATCCCATTATACATAGTGTTATCCGTACCTGGAAACAATTAAAGCTTACGTTAAAATTGAGTAAATTATCTGTTTTCCTTCCTATTGCGAATAATCCTTCTTTTAAACCGTCTGTCTTAGATAGAGGCTTTGCTCAATGGAAAAGTTATGGAATCAAAAGGGTGGGAGATCTTTATCATAAGGGAACTTTTCTTTCGTTTCAGGAGTTACAGCAGAAGTACGGATTACATGTTAATAATTATTTTAGATATTTACAACTTAGAGATTATGTAAAATCACACATGCAAGAATATAAGTTTAGAGGTCCAGAAACACTTGATGTATGCCTGAATCGACATTATAACTCAAATAAATTAATATCTTTTATTTACAATATTCTCCTTGATATTGACATTCCGTCATCAGAATCTTATAGACGAGCATGGGAGGACGAATTGAATCAATTTATAATGCAAGATATATGGGATGAAAGTTTACAACATATACATCAATGTTCATTGAATACTAGACATTCCTTAATACAATTTAAAATAATACATAGATTACATTATTCGAAGACGAAATTAAATAGGATTTTTCCTAGTATCTCTCCTATGTGTGATAAATGTCAATTTCAAGAAGCTAATTTAACTCATATTTTCGTAACTTGTATAAAAATGCAAAACTTCTGGTTGGAGATTTTTTAAATAGTTTCTAAAGTTATTAATAAAAAATTAGATATGGACCCAAAATTAATTATATTAGGATTATCAGAACATACTACAAATTTTACAGTAAGTCAGGTACATTTTCTTGATTACAGTCTAATAACTGCGAAAAAACTAATACTTAAATTTTGGAAAAAAACAATAACCCCCACAATTAAAATGTGGACTATGGAAATGACAGAGACCCTGCATTTGGAAAAAATAAGGTTTGCCTTAATCGACAAACCTGAGTTATTTTTAAAAATATGGTCTCCATTTATTGAATTTTTAGAAAAGTAAATGGGTTTGGCACAGGACTAAAATAAAAAAAAATTTAAATAAAAAGTTGAAACTTGAGTTGGGGGTTGGATGTACAGCTGTGGTTTTTGTCTCCCGGATCTACTCCTGTTAATTTTTATTGTTAGATCCTTTTTTCTTTTTTTTTAACCCTCTAAGTTTATAGTTTTATATTTTTATTTTTACTTTCTTTCTTCAAAAATTTAAAAATTGAAGCTATGTAAGAATTTTGTAACAAATGTGTTTTTTTCTTATTTCGATTTGTACATATGCTTTTCAAAAATAAAAAAAAATAAAAAATAAAAAATAAAGATGCTGGTTAATACACAAAAGGACACAAAGTACTGAAGTAACTCGACAGGTCAGGCAGCATCTTCGGAGAACATGGATAGGTGATGTTTTAGGTCAAGACCCATGTTTATCCATGTTCTCCAGAGATGTTGCCTAACCTGCTGAGTTAGTCCAGCAACTTGTGCCAATTATTTTTACAGGAAGTGCTCAAAAGCTGAACGGAAGGTTGTTCTCTAGAAGTGGAAACTTCATTTCCAGACATTACCAGTAGGTGGCGGGAGATGCTGAAATTTCCAGTAATCCACCTTTTTTACTGATAGATTCAAGATTCAAGATAGCTTTATTTGTCATCCAAAAAACAAGATTTTTGGACGAAATTCAGTCACCGACAGTCCAACAATAAAAGCATTAAAATAGGCAGATTACACAAAAAAAGCATTAAAACAGGCAAATTACACAACCCCAAAAACACACAAAAAAAAGAAACATCCATCACTGAGTCTCCTCCAGTCCTCTCCTCACTGTGATGGAAGGCCTCAATGTCTTTTCCCTTCCCCTGCCGTCTTCTCCCGCGGTCAGGTTGTTGTGGTTGCAGGCCGCGCCGGACGGTCCGCAGCGGGCCGACCCAAGCCCCGCGATCCGGGGCGGGCGAACACGCTGCCGCTGTTGCTGCACGTCGGGGCGGTCGTGGCTCCCGACATTGAAGCCCTCGCCCAGCAGAGAAAAATCCCGCGGCCTATTTTAGGCCGCGCCGGACGGTGAAATGTCCGCGACCCAAGCCCCGCGATCCGGGGCGGGCGAACACGCTGCCGCTGCCGCTGCCGCTGCCGGAGCTCCCGATGTCGGCATCCACGCGGCCCTAGCCTAAGGCGAGTCGCAGCCGCTCCCGCAGCCTCCAAAGACGGCCGGCTGCGCTGATGATAAGTCCGATCCGCGGGTTCTGCGAACCAGAGCCCTGGAGGCCGCCAGCTCCAGGAGTTGGGCCGATGGTAGGCCGCAGCAGGAACGGAGACCCGACCCAGAAAACAAAGGTCAGGTCTCCGTTCGGAAGGGACACATATTTACAATTTTACAGTTCCCCCCCTCCCCCCCACATAGTACACAAACACAAAAACACGACATCACATCGACAATTAAGACACAAAAAAACAAAACACAAAGACAAATGGACCGCAGGTAAGCCGCAGCTGCTATGGCAGCGCCGCCATTTTGGGTCATCAAATGCTGATGGTGTTCAGCATTGCCATGTGTGCTGATGTTTCAGATGGATTTGTATATACCCGCACAAGGTCACCAATGTAATGTTCCTGGCAACAACGATACCTCTCTATTTAAAGCACAGATTTAACAACCTAGCGTAGAAGCTTAACTAGTCAAACATTGACCAAGCGACCTTTTTGCTGAACTCTGTCCACCAAGGCCTGCTGGATCTCCCAGTTGCTAATCTGATCCCGATCCCATACCAATCTTTCTGATTGCTAGGGATGTAGGAAAATAACTGTAGATGCTGGTACAAATCGAGGGTATCACAAAAGGCTGGAGTAAATCAGCGGGTCAGCCAGCATCTCGGGAGAGAAGGAATAGGTGACGTTTCAGGTCGAGTCCCTTCAGACTGATGTCAGGGGAGGGGGCGGGACAAAGAAAGGATGTAGTTGGAGTCAGGAAGACAGTCCCACAGCACAATGTCATTCCCTTGCACTCACTAATGGCTGAAAGAATGTTGGTTTTATTGTGAACCATTAAGGATTGGTTTCTGTGGTCTGGACACTTTGACCGGCAATGCCTAGTCTTTATAAAAAGGAATGTCGATACAAGAGGGAGCCTGTTAGTGCTATTTTGGAAAGAGCACTATGAATCTACATTACCTTTTTTGAGCATTCCAAAACAGAATTAGGGAGATTGTTAATGCCACTTTAACACTTTAAAAAAGGAATATTTCTAGTTAAAATAAAACACAAAGTGCTTAAGAATTCAATGGGACAGGCAGTGTCTCTCGAGGACATGGATAGGGGATGTTTCTGGTCAGGACTCATCTTCAGACTGGGCGAACAGCAGGAAAAGAGGTGAGGCTGGGACAAAGCATGGCAAGTGATAGGTGAATACAGGTGAGGGGG
>NC_135958.1:73521046-73545062 GCF_053455715.1 Rhinoraja longicauda
CACTTCAGTGGGGCCATAATAAGCATTCCCAATCTGTAAGGCCAGAAGAAATAGTGTTTTATCTTTATCTTCACGTAAACATGCCTGAAATGGTATAATACTTGATGGTAACATAATTCACATTAAAAGTCCGATAGACCGAAGCATTCTTTCTGTTTGTTTTTTTTTCTCTGAGGGTAGATTTCTTCTTCCCTATTTTAATATATACTGGGTCCAAGCAAGCTTAATGTTAGGGTAGTATAGACCTCTCCATGTTAAGAGGTCCAAGATCTGTTAAAAATAAAATGTGCTTGGTTAGTAGCACCACACCATTGGCAACCAACCCAGAAAGTTAATAATGCTTGAAAGTCTCATTTTTTTGTTTGTATTGCCTTCCTGCGGTCCATAATGAACGGATTTGATGTTAGAATCAATAAAATAACTAGGTCCTGTGTTAACTTTTCTAGAAAGCCAGACTACGCTTTCTGTAGAAATGCAGAAATATCATTGAAAGAATAAAGTTAAACAATAATTCACTTTCATTGCTTCTGTGCCATCTTTAGTTTAGTTTAGTGTAGAGATACAGCACGGAAACAGGCCCTTCGCTCCACCGGGTCCGCACCGACCAGCGATCCCCGCGCATTAACACTATCCTACACACACTCGGGACAATTTATATTTATACCAATACCATACAATACAATACAATATATCTTTATTGTCATTGTACAGGGGTACAACGAGATTGGGAATGCGCCTCCCATACGATGCAATAAATTAATTAATTTAAACAACAACAACCCAACGAAACAAATTGTAACAGTTTTAAGACAGAATAAAGTGTAAGTAGATCTGTGCCGGTTCACTGTGCGATGTGACCATCCGGCTCAGCAGGACCTGTTCATAGCAGCTATGGCCCTTGGGATGAAGCTGTTCCTGAGTCTGGAGGTGCGGGCGTAGAAGGCCTTGTATCGTCTGCCCGATGGAAGGAGTTTGAACAGACTGTTGCAGGGGTGTGAAGAGTCTTTGTGGATGCTGGTGGCTTTTCTGAGGCATCGTGTGTTGTAGATGCCCTCCAAGCCAATTAACCTACAAACCTGTACGTCTTTGGAGTGTGGGAGGAAACGGATGATCTTGGAGAAAACCCACGCGGGTCACGGGGAGCACGTGCAAACTCCATACGCCCGTAGTCCGGATCGAACCCAGGTCTCTGGCGCTGTAGGCGCTGTAAGGCGGCAGTTCTACCGCTGCGCCACCATGCCGCCCTTTACAGTTAGACTCAGTCAGCCCACTGAACCCAGGTTGGGGCAGGTGGGGGGGGCAGAGAGTTGAATCGGAGTTTGGAGTTTGGAAAGGGCCGGTAAAACTGGAGGGGCAAGAGTGAGAGAAGGGTCACGTAAAGAAGGTTGTGAAGAAAACGGAAAAGGGACGGAGGAAATTAGCTTCAGGTTGGGCAAAGTGATATATTGGAAGTAGGATAGAGGTAGCAAGTTTATTATTTTCATATTATTATGTCAGGAAAAATAAACAAAATTAACGACAATAGTTCAGCTTTCTGTGCATAAACGGCAGCTACCCATTTGTGGCAAGCCAGATTCAGCTTAGTTTATGATCATATACACCAGGGCCCTATGAAATTCCTTCTTTACGCGAGGCTCACAGAGTAAACAGTGTTGATCCAGTAATAATCAAAACAACAATATATATGATGAGTGAAAAGCAGCAGAATAGTGCAAGTTCGTAGTGCAATGTGAAATATTGCAGTCTTGAATGAATGAACGCACCGAGGTACAGTGAACTTCTTTGTTTTGCATGCAATACACAAGTATGCAAAGAGTACGTCTCCATTAAGGCGATGATTGGTAAATGTTACAATATTAATAAATTAGTAAGATTATTCAGCAAACGGAGGGTAAATGTATACCTGCCTTAATTCAACTGAAGAGCTGATAGGGTTGGCACGGTGGCACAGCGGTAGAGTTGGTATCTTTCTGCACCAGAGACCCCGGTTCGATCCCGACTACAGGCGATTGTCTGTACGGAGTTTGTACGTTCTACCCGTGACCTGCGTGGGTTTACTCCGGGATCTCCGGTTTCATCCCACACTCCAAAGACGTGCAGGTTTGTGGGTTAATTGGCTCGGTATAAATGTAAATTGTCCCCAGTGGGCGCAGGGAAGTGTTATCGTGCTGGGATCGCTGACGGGCACGGACTCGCTGGGCCGAAGGGCCTGTTTCCGCGCTGTATCTCTAAACTAAAAAAAAGAATGTCACACACAGTGAATGTGAAGCTTGCTCGCAATGGAGACTGGCAAACATTATGACTGGGTGTGAAAGAGAAACAGGATAAAAATGGAAAACAAAATAAATATGTAGATGAAGTTAAGCTCAGAGCATCAGATTTATACTGATCTTTATAAATGCCCAAAGACTGACTGGGAATACTTTATTTAAAGTTATACGTTTAGTTTTGTCTGCTAACTGTCCTTTTTCCAAGCTTTGTACAGGATATTACTTTGGTTCATTTAAAAGATGACGTACCAAATTAAATATTAATTTAATGTTAAATTAATTTAATTTTAAAAAAATGTATTTCTGCTCCTCCCTTAACCGCATCAAAGAATTAAGGTTCGATCCTGACCACGGGTGCTGTCTGCACGGAGTTTGTACGTTCTCCCTGCGACTGCGTGGGTTTTCTCCGGGTAATCCGGTTTCCTCCCACATTCCAAAGACGTGCAGGTTTGTAGGTTAATTGGACACGGTAAATTGGAGAAAAAAAAATCGTCCCTAGTGTGCAGGATAGTGTAAGTTTACGGGGTGACCGCCAGTCGGCGCGGACTCGGTAGGCCGAAGGACCTGCTTGCATGCTGTGGCTCTAAAGTCTAAAGTCTTTGGGCTGTCCAATATATGCACTGTCGCACAACGTTACATCCCGACATGCCAAATGATGAACATTGAGTCTTACATGCTAAACATCAGTTTCGAAAAGTAGATATTTAATGAGAATAGCATGGAGCCATAAACATTTTATATCCTCCTTCAGTGCGGTTGAAACGAAAATAGAAAAGAGCTTTCAACCCAAGAATTACTGTTCCCAGGGCATTGGTGAAGTATTGTGATAACTGTAATAGTGAACAGATCAAGAGCTCAATAACTATACAAACAAGATTCATCAGATAACGTAGAAAGGGAAGTCCAGTCACATAAAGTTGGAAACATTTTACATGGTGATCCCACAAATTAGCAAAGGAACAGTTTTATTTTTCACCTTCAAAGCACAACACAGGAATGATCTTTTTTTTTGTTTGCCTTCACACATTCAGGTACGAAGTTATTAATTAAACAACTTCATGGGAGCCCCTAAAACATGCTGAGCTTTTGAAGTTCTGGTCTGGACACAAAAAAGATAATTTATTACATTACACGCAGATGGGTTGAAGGTTGAATTAAAGTGCTCAGTGAAATTCTTTAACCCAATTCCCCAATATTGGCATTAAACAACTTAAGCCGTGGTACAAAAATATATATTTCTCTGATATTTAGTATCAAATCAAGGATTATAGAATTAATTTGCCGACCTTTGACAAAATTGTAAATTAAAATCAACTCGTTAAATTAATCTCTTTGGGAGATTATTTCCTTTTGATGCATCTTTGCTGTAAATGTCAGGTGTGCTTTGACATATCCCATGTGTTTAAGTGAAATCACTTTCTGCTCCATGCAGTTTTCTTCACTATCTTGACGAATTTCAGGTTCTGGTGAAAATTTAAGTGGCTCCAGACTGGACTAGCTTTAATTTTCAATGGATGGTTAAGAAGTAAGATTTAGTGTTCAGGTCCATTGCTCATTGACCCTAGGAGTGCTAGATCATGATCAAAGTACAGCCTTATTTCTCCACGTAGAGCTACTACCGTACAGCACCGGAGACCCGGGTTCGATCCCGACTACGGGTGCTGCCTGTACGGAGTTTGAACGTTCTCAGTTTTCTGCGTGGGTTTTCTCCTAGATCTTCAATTTCTTCCCACACTCCAAAGACGTGCACGCAACAAATCAGGGCCGGCACCGATGGCCAAGGAGCCCACCATGGTCCATTGTTGTTTTGGTTTCATTTAGTTGTGAGACACAGCGCGCAAAACAGGCCCTTCGGCCCACTGAGTCCACTCCCACCAGCAATCCCCGCACACTAACGCTATCCTGCGCACACCAGGGACAATTTGCAATTATACCAAGCCAATTAACCTACAAGCATGTACGTCTTTGGATTGTGGGAGGAAAACCGGAGCACCCGGAGAAAACCCACGCAGGTCACGGATAGAATGATGGCTGTGGAGGAGGTGATAACGAAGGGATGTGAACAATGAAACTAGCAGGATGACTCGGGTGGGGGAGGGATGGAGAGAGGGTACGTATTGTTGTGCTGCCTTCTTGAACCCTGGCAGTCCTTGTGATGAGCAAACTCTCCCGGTGCTTCTCGTGACTATTTCCAGTATTTTCCCCAATTCCAGAGAAGGAGTAGTGATATGATTCCAAAGCAGGATGATTGATGATTTAGTGGGGAAGAAAATTTGAGTCAGTGGTGATCCCTTGTGCCTACAAACTATTGTCCTTCAAAGATGGCTGCGTTTGCCGGTTCGTGAGGTAGAGTCAATGAATCGCTGACGTTTCGGGTCGAGAGAAGGGTCTCGGCCCAAAACGTCACCCGTTCCTTCTCTCCAGAGATGCTGCCTGCCCCGCTGAGTTACTCCAGCTTTTTGTCCCTATCTTCGGTTTAAACCAGCATCTGCATTTCCTCCCTACACATAAAGTCAATGAATGTTTAGTTTAGTTTAGAGATACAGCGCAGAAACCAGCCCTTCGATATTGAGTGCGTTGATAAAAATGTATTCCTACAGTTACATCGGGCCATATTTGATTATTGTATGCAATTTGGGGCTACGTTTTCTAAAAAGAGATGTGCTTGCTTGCCATGGAGGGAGGGCGGCAAAGATTCACAAGACTGTTTCCTGGGATGGTGGGACTGGAATCTGAGGAGACTGTGAGTAGCTTCAGCCTCGGCAGAGGTCCACCACCGACTTTCCGGCAACTGTTTTCACCCGCCTGTAAACCTGACAAAATCACAAAAGCGCCCTGTTGAGGAAAAGATGTTTGTGGAGGCAAGGATGTGCATCACCTATGGGATAAGAGCCAACTTTTGCCCACCTAAACCATTATTCAGTGGCATTTTATGAAAACGCAGGTGCCTCAATGAGTGTTAGGTGATAGTGGTAGCAAATGGACGTGTCTGTTTGCGTAGAATCAAATGGGAGTTGCAGATTAGTTGCACACGTTGGAAAACCGACTTGCATTTCTATCAAAGGTATCACAAAATGCTGGAGTAACTCAGCGGGTCAGGCAGCATCTCAGGAGGGAAGGAATGGGTGACGTTTCGGGTCGAGACCCTTCTTCAAACTGAGAGGCACGCAATCAGTCAAACCGATAAATACATTCTGGATAAAAAACTGTGCATCAAAATTTCTATTCTCACGCCACAGTGATTTCCCCCCAAAGTCCAGCATGGCCTGTATCGTTGGGTAGAATCATTGAACTGCTATAGCACAGGAGGCCATTTAACCCATCAAATCTTTCAGCTCTTTGTGGAACAATCCAGTCAATTCATCAAGTCAGTATAAGAAAATAACTGCAGATGCTGGTACAAGTCAGATTGTTTTTGTGCTTATTTAGAGAAGTTAAGAATTGATACAACTTCGTGGATATCTCAAAGTGCTGGAGTAACTCAGCGGGTCAGGCAGCATCTCAGGAGAGAAGGAATGGGCGACGTTTCGGGTCGAGACCCTTCTTCAGACTGATGATCAGTCTGAGGAAGGATCTCGACCCGAAACGTCACCCATTCCTTCTCTCAAGAGATGCTGCCTGACCCGCTGAGTTCCTCCAGCATTTTTGTGATACCTTCGATTTGTACCAGCATCTGCAGTTATTTTCCTGCATTTCTATCATATTTTGTGGTAACAAACTTGGGATAAAGCCATTTGGGTTTCACAGCATCGCAGCTGGGTTGCCCCGTGCATTAATGCAGCTGTTGAAAGAGACTTTGGGTTACGTTCAGTTGAATCACCAGACCTGACGAAAAGCAACCGTGCTCACTGCGAATGTGCCAGGCCAAATGGATGCCCTTTGGCATTATAGTGACCTGCTTGGTGTGGATGGTTCACAGGTTGATGTCCAGTGCAACACAGGGCTTTGTGGTAGAGGCAACACAAACATCAGGGTGGCTGTGTGCTGCATACAGCTAATTATCTCCTTGCCAATTTTACTTCAAAACTACTCTCCATTCCAATGACTTCGCCAGACTTTGACCATAGATATTCATTGACACTCACTTACGATATTACATGTCTTTGCTTTTACTTTTCCATGTGTGATTTATGTACGATTTATGTTTGTGTGTGTTCATCTGGGCCTATGTGCCTATGATCCTGCTGCAAACAAGATTTTATTTGCACCCGTAGCTCGACAATAAACTTGATTTGACTTAAGTTAAATAACGGCTGACAGCTTTCCAGAAGATTGTGTTCAGGGATTGACACAAAATACTGGAGTAACTCAGCGGGTCAGGCAGCATCTCTGGAGAGAAGGAATGGGTGACGTTTCGGGTCGAGACGTTTTCATGAGAGGGTTAGATTTAGCTCCTAGGGCTCAGGGAATCGAGGGATATGGGGAAAAAATCGGAGCGGGGAACTGATTTTGGATGATCAGCCATGATCATATTGAATGGAGGTGCTGGCTCGAAGGGTCGAGCACCCTACTCCTGCACCTATTTTCTATGTTTCAATGACCACCGATCCCCGCACACTAATGCCATCCTACACACACTGGGGACAATTTTACATTTATACCAAGCCAATTAGCCTGGAAACCTTGGCGTCTTTGGAGTGTGGGAGGAAACCGAAGATCTCGGAGAAAACCCGCGCAGGTCACGGGGAGAACGTAACAAACTCCGTACAGACCAGCGCCCATGGCCAGGATCGAACCCGAGTCCCGGGTGCTGTAAGGCAGCAACTCTGCCGCTGCGCCACCGTGCCACAGGCACAAAATGCATAAAGTCAAACTGAGTCTCATTGACTACAATCAAAATGTAGGAAAGTAAGAATATTTTACATAGCTGCGTTTTGGTCCTTTGTTTTACTTAACAGCTCGATGAAATTATTTTAAAACCTGATATCCTCCCTCAGACTGTTCTATATTTGGTGATCTGCTTGCATTAGGATTCCAGCCCTCTATTGTGTTCGCAGTTGTTCATTTTACAGTGGGCAGTTACAAGCAAAAACAAATTAGCCAGATGATTAATGGACAACTGAAACAGTTTGTGGATTGTCCCAAGGATGTCTTTCACAGTGTGCAATATGGTGCCTTCAGAATCGAATAACTATTTTATGTCAACATTCCAATCCCAAGGCTCACATTATTCAATGTTTACTATTCCAACCCTTTCTCGCTTGAATTAAATACCTTTTTAAAAGAATTAATTCGAAACTCATAGGATAACGTTCGAAGGAATTTCCATTTGTGGCGTTGAAAGCTTGTTTTATTTTGCGCTGTTATCGGGTAGAATAACACACAAAGGCAGCCTTTATTATGTTTGCGTTGTGCGCGTTGCGAGACAGCGCGCATAGCGTGGAAAAGCCATCCAGTCCAATAACAACAACTTGCATTTATGCCTCACCCTGAGCATATCGAAAATTCTTCCAAGGGTTTTAAACAGAAACAAAAGGTGAAATGAAAATACTTGGACGCCGAGCCAAGGATGAATGGCGGGAAGTTTGGTCAAAAAGGAAGAGTTCTTCAGGAAGGCGTCAAAGGATAAGTGTGAGGGAAGATGCTAAATCGTGTCAGACCCAATCTCCAAGAGTCTCGTCCCGAAACGTCCTGTCCCTTTTCTCCAGAGATACTGCCTGACCCGTTGAGTTACCCCAGTCTTTTGTGTCTGCCTTCATAATAGGGTTTGGGCTGGGTCAGCACAGCGGCGTAGCGGTAGAGTTGCTGCCTTACAGAGCCAGAGACCCCGATTCGATCCTGACTACGGGTGCTGTCTGGACAAAGTTTGCACCTTCTCCCTGTGACTGTGTGGGTTTTCTCCGGGTGCTCCCACATTCCAGAGACGTGCGGGTTTGTAGGTCAATTGGCTTCAGTAACCTGTCCCTAGTGTGTAGGATAGAACTAGTGTACAGGTGATCATCAGTCAGCACGGACTCGGTGGGCCAAAGGGGCTGTTTCCATGCGGTATCTAAACTAAATTAAACAAAACTAAACTAAACTAAACTACACACGTTGCCCAGGCGACTGAAGTCTGAAGAAGGGTCCTGACTCAAAAGGCCGCCTGAAGATAAAACAATGTCAGTTTTATTTTCAATCTTGGAGATGTATCCATGAATCACAGAATTTATTGTCCTTTATGAAGAAGATTATGGCCGTTTTTTAAGAAACAAAGTTTTTACCAGGTTGTCTCAGAAGACAACTCAAGAGTTTATCTGAAGAAATCTGAAGAAGGGTCTCGACCCCAAACGTCACCCATTCCTTCTCTCCAGAGATGCTGCCTGTCCCGCTGAGTTACTCCAGCATTTTGTGTCTATCCTTGGTGTAAACCGGCATCTGCAGCTCCTTCCTGCACATATTGTCTAAGTGCTGACTGTTCTTAAGGACCCCACAGAAACGGCACGGTGGGGCAGCAGTAGAGTCGCTGCCTTACAGCGTTTACAGCGCTGTAGACCCGGGTTCGATCCCGACTACGGGTGCTGTCTGTACGGAGTTTTTACGTCCTACCCGAGACCGCGTGGGTTTTCTCCGAGATCTTCAGTTTCCACCCACACTCCAAAGACGCGCAGGTCTGCAGGTAAAATTGGCTTGGTATACAGTAAATGTAAAAATTGTCCCTAGTGTGTGTCGGATAGTGTAAATATGCGGGGATCGCTGGTTGGCGCGGACCTGGTGGGCCGAAGGGCCTGTTTCCGTGCTGTATCTCTAAACTAAACTAAACTAAACTAAAAAGCAGAGATTCCCTCATTCACATTCCACCTACAAATAAGTTACATCAATCACTGTGCGCAAATGGTAATATAAATCGGTGTTAATGTAGTGAAAAGCCACACTCCTTCCCATTTTGCATTGCCACAATCTGGTAGAGGATATACGTAGAGAAAGACTCCTTCATAGAATCATAGAAAATAGGTGCAGCAGTAGGCCATTCGGCCCTTCGAGCCAGTACTGTCATTCAAAAGGAAAAACTTTTTCAGTCAGAGAGTTGTGAATCTGTAGAATTCTTTGCCTCAGAAGGCAGTGGAGGCCAATTCTCTGAATGCATTCAAGAGAGAGCTAGATAGAGCTCTTAAGGATAGCGGAGTCAGGGGGTATGTGGAGAAGGCAGGAACGGGGTACTGATTGAGAATGATCAGCCATGATCACATTGAATGGTGGTGCTGGCTCGAAGGGCCGAATGGCCTCCTCCTGCACCTATTGTCTATTGTCTATTGTCAATATGATCATGGCTGATCATCTATGATCAGTACCCCGTTCTTGATTTTTTCCCTTGATTCCGTTCCACTTGTTTGTGAAGCTCTGTAAACGTTGTGGTATTCGGCACAGATGCACGAATGTTGTGGGGTTGCTCCAGTAACAAAGCCGCTAAACTCGAGCAGGAACACCGTTATTGGAGAGAGTTGGTGCATCGGTAAACACACTCTGATGGTGGTGCTCTCTGAGTCCGGGGCTGGCCGGTGGAAATGCCACAGAAGAGATGGGCAAGGAACTGGCTGATGGGATCAACAGTGGCTCACTCGGCTGGTAGAGGTGACCGCACCTCATATTCCCCTTGGGCTGCTTACAACGGTGGCGCAGCGGTAGAGTTGCTGCCTTACAGCGAATGCACCGCCGGAGACCCGGGTTCGATCCTGACTACGGGTGTTGTCTACGGAGTTTGTAACAATCTCCCCGTGACCTGCATGGGTTTTCTCCGAGATCTTCGGTTTCCTCCCACTCTCCAAAGGCGTACAGATTTGTTGGTTAATTGGCTTGGTTATAAATCTAAAATTGTCTCTCGTGTGTGTAGGGTAGTGTTAATGTGTGGGGATCGCTGGTCGGCGTTCAGTGTCGATTCATTGTCCATCTTCAATAGTCGCTGAACTGAATGTTGGCTCGACCGTTTCGGAAAACAATTAAGGATCAAGGTGAATACTGTAGACATAAAACGCTGGAGTAACTCAGCGGGTCAGGCGGCATCTCAGGAGAGAAGGAATGGGTGACGTTTCGGGTCGAGATCCTTCTTCAGACAGCTCAGGTTGGATGGCAACATTCATCCCTGAAGGACTTACTGTAACTGAATCAAATGTGTTTTTAGAGCATTCCAATAGTTTAACAATCATTATTACCTTACCATTTAAAAAAAAATCAGGTTATGTAATTAACTACATTTAAATTCCCAGGAGGATTGGCAGAATTTGAACTCGTATGAGTGGAGCTTTAGTCTGTCCCCAGAACTATGAGTCTGAATAAGGGTCCTGAACCAAAACGTCACCTATCCATGGTCTCCAGAGATGCTGCCTGACCAGCTGAGTTATTCCACCATTTTGTGTCCATCTGTAGTTCAGTCACCACTGGATGTCTTTCCCATTTTGGGGGGCTGCTAGACTGGAGCTACCAGAGTACAAATGAGGTTTTTGAATGAATGAATGAATTCTGTTCTTTATTCTTTATTCTGTTTTAAAACTGTTCCAATTTGTTTCATTGGGTTGTTTAAATTAATACTGACTAGCTAATTGATTTATTGCATCGTATGGGAGGCGCATTCCCAATCTCGCTGTACCCCTGTACAATGACAATAAAGATACATTGTATTGTATTGTATTGTATTGTATTGTATTGTATTGTATGAATGAATGAATGAATGAATAAGTTTATTGGCCAAGTATGTGCATATACAAGGAATGTGCCTTGGTGCTCCGCTCACAAACGATAACACAAACATACAGTTAACAATTAAGAACAAAGCATAAACACATCAAAACAATAAGGATATAACATTATAGTCTAAACATGTGGGTGAAAATAAACCAGACCAAAAAAGAGACTACAGACTTTGGTTATTGAGTAGAACTACCACTTTTTTAGAAGGTGTCTTCTTTGGCTCTGTGGGTGAATGTTTTGCCAGCCACAACAGCATCTCTAGACTTTAGACACTAGAGATACAGCAAGAAAATGGGCCCAATGGCCCATTGAGCAGCGATCAGCCCCTGTAAGTCTCTACATTCAAGAGAGAGCTAGATAGAGCTCTTAAGGATAGCGGAGTCAGGGGGTATGGGGAGAAAGCAGGAACGGGGTACTGATTGAGAATGATCAGCCATGATCACATTGAATGGCGTTACTGGCTCGAAGGGCCGAATGGCCTACTCCTGCAACTATTGTCTATTGTCTATTGTCTAACACTAGCACTATCCGACACACCATAGGACAATTTCCAATTGTACTGAGGCCAATTAACCTATAAACCCGTCCGTCTTTCGAGTGTGGGAGGAAACCGGAGCACCTGGTGAAAATCCACGCGGTCACGGGGAGAACGTACAAACTCTGTACAGACAGGACCCACAGTCAGGATGGAATCCGGGTCTCTGGCGCTGTAAGGCAGCACCTCTTTCACTGTGCTGTGCCACTGTGCTGCCCTGATGAATTAATTCTTCTGACTTTTGTTCGTAAATGTATGAGTTGAAGAGAGAAACAGTTTAGTTTGGTTTAGAGATACAGCGTGGAAGCAGGCCCTTCGGCCCATCGAGCCCGCGCCGACCAGCGATCCCCGCACATTAACACTGCCCTACATACGAGGGACAATTTTACATTTATACCAAGCTAATTAACTTACAAATCTGTACGTTTTTGGATTGCGGGAGGAAAACGGAGCACCCGGAGAAAACCCATGCGGTCACGGAGAGAACGTACAAAATCCGTAGTGGCAGTTTGCAGCCCAGTGGTATGAACATTGACTTCTCCAACTTTAGATAGTTCCTCTGTCCCTCTCTTCCCCTCCCCCTTCCCAGTTCTCCCACTGTCTTCCTGTCTCCACCCATATCCTTCCTTTGTCCCGCCCCCCTGACATCAGTCTGAAGAAGGGTCTCGACCCGAAACGTCACCCATTCCTTCTCTCCTGAGATGCTGCCTGACCTGCTGAGTTACTCCAGCATTTTGTGATACCTTCGATTTGTACCAGCATCTGCAGTTATTGTCCTACAAATCCATAGAGGCAGCACCCAAAGTCAGGATCGAACCCTGGTCTCTGGCGCTGTGAGGCTCTACCTCTGCGCCACCGTGCCGCTCAAAGTATCTCTCAATGCAAGTTATGGCGATGTACACTCTGTTGGGTGGAGTGAAAGCTTTGCGGAGGTAAAGGATTTCCTTTGGGCATTGGTATTGCCCCCTATCAGCTGACTGACTGTTGGACAACACTGCCAGATGGTCCTGAAGATGCTTGTGGTCCAGACCTTGCCATCATCCCGGCCGCAGAGACATATGAGCACAAGAGGGGCCTTATTAGAGCGAAAACCATGAAGGGCGGATAATGCACACAAGTTTCTACAAGCTTTATTTTACTTGGTCCAAGCTACTGACTTCTCCATGGCAACTCACACTACTGCCAGGGGATCATCCGTCTCGAAAGGTGCTGGTAACATGCCTGTGTGCGGTTCATTGACAAGAGGAATGCCTCGACTTGAGAAGGTAGGCATGCCTGGCAAGAAATTCAACTGCACTGTAAACTGGACCGGGAAACAGTGGCTGAACTGTTAATGATAAACCCTTAGCTACTGACCCCTGTGGTCATACAGTGTAAAATCAATGAACACAGAGCTACAAACATCAAACTTTTTCTTGGATTCCCAACCAACTTGCAGGATTAAAGCCAAACCCGTGCGTAAAGCGAGTGAAAGCTTGGTCTTGCATAGAATGGGTGGTAGATTCCGTCAACTTGCACGGTGGCGCAGCGGTAGAGTTGCCGCCCTGCAGCGCCAGAGACCCGGGTTCCATCCTGACGACGGGTGCTGTCTGTACGAAGTTTGCACGTTCTCCCCGTGACTGGGCATGTTTCTCACGGGGAGCTCCAGTTTCCTCCCACACTCCAAAGACCCACAGGTTTGTCAGATTAATTGGTTTCGGTAAAAGATTGTAAATTGTCCCTGGGTAGACACAAAATGCTGGAGTAACTCAGCGGGACAGGCAGCATCTCTGGAGAGAAGGAATGGGTGACGTTTCGGGTCGAGACCCTTCTTCGGACTGATTGTCTGAAGAATTGTCCCCAGTGTGTGTAACATAGTGTGTAGTAAATTGTCCCAGTGTGTGTAGGATAGTGTGTAGTAAATTGTCCCTAGTGTGTGTAGGATAGTGTGTAGTAAATTGTTCCCAGTGTGTGTAGGATAGTGTGTGGTAAATTGTCCCTAGTGTGTGTAGGATAGTGTGTGGTAAATTGTCCCTAGTGTGTGTAGGATAGTGTGTGGTAAATTGTCCCCAGTGTGTGTAGGATAGTGTGTAGTAAATTGTCCCCAGTGTGTGTAGGATAGTGTGTGGTAAATTGTCCCCAGTGTGTGTAGGATAGTGTGTAGTAAATTGTCCCCAGTGTGTGTAGGATAGTGTGTGGTAAATTGTCCCCAGTGTGTGTAAGATAGTGTGTGGTAAATTGTCCCCAGTGTGTGTAGGATAGTGTGTGGTAAATTGTCCCCAGTGTGTGTAGGATAGTGTGTAGTAAATTGTCCCTAGTGTGTGTAGGATAGTGTGTAGTAAATTGTCCCCAGTGTGTGTAGGATAGTGTGTAGTAAATTATCCCCAGTGTGTGTTGGATAGTGTGTGGTAAATTGTCCCTAGTGTGTGTAGGATAGTGTGTAGTAAATTGTCCCCAGTGTGTGTTGGATAGTGTGTGGTAAATTGTCCCTAGTGTGTGTAGGATAGCGCTAGTGTACAGGGCTCGCTGGTTGGCACGGACTCGGTGGGCCGAAGGGGCCTGATTCCATTCTGCACCAATCGAGCCGAATAAAATCGCATTCGTCCTCCTCCTGTAATAAGATGGCACCGAAACACATGAAGCAATAGTGAGGAGTCGACCATTCACTCTCTGGATCACTTCAGACGATGCAGTTAAACCAAAATGGAATGTGTACAGCGGTGTGTAAACACATTACCGAAAATCTCCTGATGCTCGAAAATTAACGTCGAGACACAAATTAATTGATTAATACTGTTGGGGTTTTTTTTAAAAACTTAATAGCCAATTAGGTTTGTGGGGGAAACCACTAACAAACCACGTTGCCAATCCAAGCTCGTCACATCTAACAAAGTTCACAAGAAGGCAGAAACAATGTTCCGTTGTATTTGCATCTCGATCCCTGAGCCCCAAGTAAAAATCCGAATCCAGTGGCTGTACTCCCGTAATAGCAACTCCCCTTGAAACCCTTTCTGAATTCCGTTTGCAAATTTAAAAAAAAAATTCCCCCCCCCCAGAACTTCAAAGTTGAAGAAGAGGTATTTGACAGCCCAGGGAAACGTGACATTTGACCCGCTGCTCCCCTGTCATCAAGGAACAAAGACAAGAGAAGGGTATTGAAAGGCATTATTACAGATCAACAGCTAAACTTTAGATTGGATTTCAAGGTTGTGCTTGAAATGTCAGGGTTTATGTTTTACAGATTGAGAGCTAATTATCTTTTTTTTTTAATCAAAATGCCAAAAAGTTTTTTTTTGCCAACTGTAAATCTGTTTGTTTTTAAAATATCTCCACTGTTCAAATGCTGCTGCACACAACATTCAGAGTTTTAAGGACCTTGGAAGAAATAAGCTTGAAGTTTTAATAAGACTTCTTACTTTTGAAGAAATCACAACTGACAAGAATCTGTCAATCTCCGCCTTAAAAATATCCATTGACTTGACCTCCACAGCCATGTGTAGCAATGAATTCCACAGATTCATCACCCTCTGACGAAAGAAATTCCTCCTCATCCCCTTTCTAAAGAACGTCCTTTAATTCTGAGGCTGTGGCCTCTGGTCCTGGAATCTCCCACTAGTGGAAACATCCTCTCCACATCCACTCGATCGAGGCCTTTCACGATTTGGTAAGTTTCAATGAGTTCAGTTCATATCAGTTTAGTTTATGTAAGAAAATAACTGCAGGTGCTGGTACAAATCGAAGGTATTTATTCACAAAATGCTGGAGTAACTCAGCAGGTCAGGCAGCATCTCGGGAGAGAAGGAATGGGTGACGTTTCGGGTCGAGACCCTTCTTCAATCTGAAGAAGGGTCTCGACCCGAAACGTCACCCATTCCTTCTCTCCGAAGAAGGGTCTCGACCCGAAACATCACCCATTCCTTCTCTCCTGAGATGCTGCCTGACCTGCTGAGTTACTCCAGCATGATATGATAAGGGAATGACGTTTAGTGCGATCAAAGATAGTCCGAGGGTTACCAATGAGGTAGATAGCAGTTCATAACTGCTCTCCAGCTTTTGGTGGGATGGTTCAGTCGTCTGACAATAGCTGGGAAGAAACTGCCCCTGAATCTGGGGGTGTGCGTTATCACACTTCTGTACCTCTTGCCCGATGGGAGAGGGGGGGAAGAGGGGGTGGCCAGGGTGCGACTGGTCCTTGATTATGCTGCTGGCCTTGCCGAGGCAGCGTGAGGTGGTGTCGAAGGAAGGGAGGTTGGTTTGCACAACGGTGCGTCCACAATCCACAATCTGGGTTTTCTCCGAGATCTTCGGTTTCCTCCCACACTCCAAAGACGTACAGGTATGTAGGTTAATTGGCTGGGTAAATGTAAAAATTGTCCCTAGTGGGTGTAGGATAGTGTTAATGTATGGGGATCGCTGGGCGGCACGGACTTGGTGGGCCGAAAAGGCCTGTTTCCGGCTGTATATATATGATATGATATGATATGATATAATCCGCCGCAATTTCTCGCGGGTCTTTCAAGGATTCGAGGCGATTCAAGGATTGAGAGCATAAGACGTCAATGTAAAATACCACAGGGAAATCCCGGGACAGCGTTCTGGCATCGTCCCAGATGATATCAAGTGTAAAACAAAATCTGTGTTGCCAAATCTTAGGGGCATGTTGTTATCAGCCGACGTTTGCTCCAAGATCACAAGTTGTAGATTCACACAGAGAGTGGTGAATCTGTGGAATTCAGGTAGTTAAGGCCAGTTCATTGGTTATAGAAGGTAGTTGAGGCCAGTTTATTGGCTATATTTAAGAGGGAGTTAGATGTGGCCCTTGTGGCTAAAGGGATCAGGGGGTATGGAGAGAAGGCAGGTACGGGATACTGAGTTGGATGATCAGCCATGATCATATTGAATGGCGGTGCAGGCTCGAAGGGCCGAATGGCCTAATCCTGCACCTTTTTTCTATGTTTCTATGTCTTGGACAGAGCCGTTCCCAAACCAAGCTGCGATGCACCCTGACCAAATGCTTTGTACGGCGCGTCTGTAGAAGTTGGTGAGAGTTGTTCGGGGTCATGCCGAACGTCCTAAGTCTCCTTAGGAAGTGGAGGTGTCACGCCCTGCCCACGTCGTGCTCTATCGGACGGGGAAAAGTTGTTCCAGTTCCAGTTCCAGTAAGGCTGGAGCAAGCCCAGAAAAATATGCCCGAAGTACAAGTCAGGTTGAATGAGGCGATTCAAGGATTGAGAGCATAAGACGTCAATGTAAAATACCACAGGGAAATCCCGAGACAGCATTCTGGCATCGTCCCAGCATGATATCAAGTGTTAAAAAAACCCAACCTGTGTTGCCAAATCTTAGGGGCATGTTGTTATCAGCCCACGCTTGCTCCAAGATCACAAGTTGTAGATTATAGCTGACCCGAAATATAGCCTTCAGCAACTAAGTCCGGACAAAACTACATTGCTTTCAGCTCCACCAGTCTCAAAGGAGATTGTGCATTCCACTTGAGTTGGCATACCGGGCGTATTCTCGGTCCAAAGGAACAGAGGGTGCTGTTCTTTGATTTTATACAGTGATACGGGGTGTAACATACTGTACTGAACACAGAGAGAGAGAGAGAGCAAAAAAAGTGGTCTCACTATGCTCTACCTGTTTGCGAAGATGTGTCTCGACCCGAAATGTCGCCCATTCCTTCTCTCCCGAGATGCTGCCTGACCCGCTGAGTTACTCCAGCATTTTGTGAATAAATACCCTGGAAAGAAATGGTTCTGTGCTTTCTTACAGTCCCGGGAACTCAGTCTCCATCTTGCGTAAGGCCATAGTGGGAGTGACAATCCTCTGCACCCAGCGTAATTCGCAAGAAGTTCAGCAAGGCTGGGACTATTCCTTGGAGGGCAGGAGGTTGAGGGGGTGATCTTATGGAGACGGACAAAAACACGAGAGGGATAGAGTGGGTAATTGCACAGGGTCTCTTGCCCAGTGTAGGTGAATCGAGGACCAGGGGACATAGGATTAAGGTGAAGGGGAAAAGAGTTTAAAAGGATTCTGAGGGGTAACTGTTTTACGCAAAAGGCGGTGGGTGTATGGGACAAGCTGCCAGTGGGGGTAGTTGAGGCAGGGACTAACACAACGTTTAAGAAACATTTAGACAGGTACATGGATGGGACAGGTAGACAATAGACAATAGACAATAGGTGCAGGAGGAGGCCATTCGGCCCTTCGAGCCAACACCGCCATTCAATGTGATCATGGCTGATCATTCTCAATCAGTATCCCGTTCCTGCCTTCTCCCCATACCCCCTGACTCCGCTATCCTTAAGAGCTCTATCCAGCTCTCTCTTGAATGCATTCAGAGAATTGGCCTCCACTGCCTTCTGAGGCAGAGAATTCCACAGATTCACAACTCTCTGACTGAAAAAGTTTTTCCTCATCTCAGTTCTAAATGGCCTACCCCTTATTCTTAAACTGTGGCCCCTTGTTCTGGACTCCCCCAACATTGGGAACATGTTTCCTGCCTCTAACGTGTCCAACCCCTTAATAATCTTATACGTTTCGATAAGATCTCCTCTCATCCTTCTAAATTCCTGTGTATACAAGGTACGGAGGGATATGGACCAAGCGCAGGCAGGTGGGACTAGTGTAGCTGGGACATGTTGGCCGGTGTGGGCACATTGGGCCGAAGGGCCTGTTTCCATGCTGTATCACTCTGTGACTCTTAAGTGTTAAAGAACACTGACCCATTGCAGTGACTTTTCAGGGACTTGGCACCATCACCATCGTCAGCTGAGGGCAAGCGATCGCAAGCTTTCTGGTAAATAACCGCATGAAAACGATGCAAAGAAGTGGAAAACAGGAAAAGGTGGTGGGGAAGCGAAAAGTCGGCAGGAAATGCTTGTCGATTGACTCACCCTTTAAAGAGGGGCCACGCTTCAAAGTGAGAGCCAAATAGTTGGTGAAACGGCATTGAGATCAAAATAACATCCATCCAACTTCTAATTCACTTCTAGTTGCCAACCCAGCCTCGTTTTCTTCCAAGGGCCAGTCTCCAGCCTAGAAGGTGTGGTCTACGTAGCCGCCTCAGTCATTTCCAAAATGCTGCTCGATACATTTGGCATGACAGATGTGGTACAGAGACTTGTTCTGTCTCATAGCTCCTTAACTAAATGACCTACTGCCATCAGTCGATGCAAGCAGGTCTTGCAGACTCAGCTGACTTTATTTCAACATTAAATCGCACAAACAAGACCTTGCAGTTTAGTTTAGTTTAGTTTAGTTTAGAGATACGGCATGCACACAGGCCCTTCGGCCCATCGAGACCGCGCCGACAAGCGATCCCCGCACACTAATACTATCCTGCACACATAGGGACAATTTACAGTTATACCAAAGCCAATTAGCCTACAAACCTGAGGTATCACAAAATGTTGGAGTAACTCAGCGGGTCAGGCAGCATCTAGGAGAGAGGGAATGGGTGACGTTTCAGGTCGAGACCCTTCTTCAGACTGATGTCAGGGGGGCGGGGACAATGAAAGGATATAGGTGGAGACAGGAAGACAGTGGGAGAACTGGGAAGGGGGAGGGGAAAGAGAGGGACAGAGGGACTATCTAAAGTTGGATTTAATCTAAAATTAAATCTAAGCGGTATGAACATTGACCTCCAACTTTAGATAGTTCCTCTCTCCATACACATACAAGTGTGTAGGTTAGCTAGCTTCGGTAAGAATTGTTATTTGATAAGATCAGATCATTATGTGATAGGAGCAGAATTAGGCGATTTAGGCCTATTAAGTCTCCGCCATTCAATCATGGCTGATCTATCTCTCCCTCCCAACCCCATTCTCCGGCCTTCTCCCCTTAACCTCTGACACCCGCACTAATCAAGAATCTATCTGTCTCTGCCTTAAATATATCCACTGACTTGGCCTCCACAGCCTTCTGTGGCAAAGAATTCTACAGATTCACCACCCTATGACTAAAGAAATTCCTCCTCATCTCTTTCGTAAAAGAACGTCCTTTAATTCTGAAATTGGCCCTGGTGTGCAGGATGGTGCTGGTTGGTATACGTGGTGAGCGCTGGTCGGCGCGGGCTCGGCGCGGACTCGAAGGGGTTGTTTCCGTGCTGTACCCCGACGCCAAACTGAACGAGAGTGCACGTTTCAGTTTGTTAATGTCAGCGCATAACTGTGGGTATTCTTCTGGGTCTATTTATGCGCACGGCATGAGGGCAGGCGTGGTGTTGCCTGTGTGTGGCTCTGTGTTTATGTCGTGGACCTTTGCAGGAATCAGGTCAATAATCACACACCTCTTCAATAAATAAATGACTCCATCCAGAAGTCAGAAAAATCAACAAACAAATAAGTTGCAATGATTAAAAATTCAATGGAAAAAAAAGCGAGTGAGGGGGGGAGGAGGCTTGAGTGAAGCAAAAAGGTCAGCATGAACTGGTTGGGCCGAATGGCCTTACATCTGATTTAGTATCACTATGGTTCATGAATTGTAATCCATTTAGCTCCATCCTGCATCTGTACACTGTTAACAGCTTGACTGTAATCATGTGTTGTAGACAATAGACAGCAGACAATAGGTGCAGGAGTAGGCCATTCGGCCCTTCGAGCCAGCACCGCCATTCAATGTGATCATGGCTGATCATTCTCAATCAGTACCCCGTTCCTGCCTTCTCCCCATACCCCCTGACTCCGCTATCCTTAAGAGCTCTATCTAGCTCTCTCTTGAATGCATTCAGAGAATTGGCCTCCACTGCCTTCTGAAGCAGAGAGTTCCACAGATTTACAACTCTCTGACTGAAAAAGTTTTTCCTCATCTCAGTTCTAAATGGCCTACCCCTTATTCTTAAACTGTGACCACTGGTTCTGGACTCCCCCAACATTGGGAACATGCTTCCTACCTCTAATGTGTCCAACCTCTTAATAATCTTATATGTTTCGATAAGATCCCCTCTCATCCTTCTAAAAGTCTACTGTAAAAAAGTATTTTAGCTGAGTAGATAGCATGCAACAAAAAGGCTTTTCACTGTACCTCGGTACACGTGACAATAATAAACTGAACTAAAAATAATAAACTCATCATTAAAGGAACTGCTCTCCTTCTATCAGGACTAAACTTACTCTTCAGCTTAGTTTAGTCTAGTTTCCTTCTGCAATACAACCAGTAAAAACACCTCGTTCGAGTTGTTTGCAATTTTGGAGCTTTTTCAAATTAGAAATAAAAACACCTCGTTCGAGTTGCCAAACTAGGCTGCAATACAACCAGTTTATATGTGTCATTATCATGATACAATCCTTCTGACATGCATCTCTGTCTGCATGTCCACACTGAGCTTATACAGCGCGTAAACAGGCCCTTCGGCCCACTGGGTCCATGCCGACCAACTAGCACTATCCTACGCACACTTGGGACAATTTACATTTGTACCAAAGCCAATTAACCCGCAAGCCTGTGCATCTTTGGAGTGTGGGAGGAAACCGGAGCACCCGGAGAAAGCCCACGCAGGTCACAGGGAGAAGGTACAAATTCCGCACAGACAGCTCCCGTAGTCAGGATCGAACCGGTGTCTCTGGCGCTGTGAGGCAGTGACTCTACCACTGCACCTTACCATCAGTTACCTTAGAACTCATAGGACTGCATCTTCAACCCTATAACCAGAGAGGAAGCCTCAGAAGAAGAGGCTGCCATGTTTTATTTGTGATTTGTCAACATGCATTTGTGGAATGCAGTAAGCCCTAATTAAAAGGCAAAAAAAACCGCCCCGAACGTGCTTGGCAGGAATCTACCGTAAAAAAACAATATTATTCTGCACATTTTTTGAAATTCCTGCTGCTCCAACCCATTCTGAAACGTACTCCCTGGAAAACCTGGTTTAATTAGCGCGTTTTCTCTGATCAGACGTGATGAGAGTTCTTCTTCTTTACCACCATGGGGCTGACAGCCAATTTTCTACGACTTGCAGTGAAGCTAAATATCACCTTACCGCATGCCTCAGGGCTGTTTGTTTGTACAGATGCTGTAAATCTGACATTTTGGGGGTTGGCCGAGGCGAGGCAGAGGCAGAGGGGCCTACTTTTACTCCAATGCTAATTTGTGGTTTTTCAAAAGCCGGACAGTGACAAAGAAGCTATACATCATCCCGGCTAATGTAGCAATGCATCTTTCTACAGTAAACAGTCCCGGCTTCCATCATTGGTAAACACTCCAACTTGGTATTTTGTGTTTGATGAACTGCGTAATGAGCTGCCCTTTTATTTGTTGTTTGCAATTTTGGAGCGTTTTCAAATTAGAAATAAAAACACCTCGTTCGAGTTGCCAAACTAGGCTGCAATACAACCAGTTTATATGTGTCATTATCATGATACAATACTTCTGACATGCATCTCTGTCTGCATGTCCACACTGAGCTTATAAAGATGTCCATACTATGATATCCTCCCTCTCCCTCTCCCTCTCCCTCTCCCTCTCCCTCTCCCTCTCCCTCTCCCTCTCCCTCTCCCTCTCCCTCTCCCTCTCCCTCTCCCTCTCCCTCTCCCTCTCCCTCTCCCTCTCCCTCTCCTCTCCCTCTCCCTCTCCCTCTCCCTCTCCCTCTCCCTCTCCCTCTCCCTCTCCCTCTCCCTCTCCCTCTCCCTCTCCCTCTCCCTCTCCCTCTCCCTCTCCCTCTCCCTCTCCCTCTCCCTCTCCCTCTCCCTCTCCCTCTCCCTCTCCCTCTCCCTCTCCCTCTCCCTCTCCCTCTCCTCTCCTCTCCCTCTCCCTCTCTCTCCCTCCCTCTCCCTCTCTATCCCTCCCCCTCTCCCTCTCCCTCTCCCTCTCCCTCTCCCTCTCCCTCTCCCTCTCCCTCTCCCTCTCCCTCTCCCTCTCCCTCTCCCTCTCCCTCTCCCTCTCCCTCTCCCTCTCCCTCTCCCTCTCCCTCTCCCTCTCCCTCTCCCTCTCCCTCTCCCTCTCCCTCTCCCTCTCCCTCTCCCTCTCCCTCTCCCTCTCCCTCTCCCTCTCCCTCTCCCTCTCCCTCCTCCCTCCCCCCTCTCCCCTCTCCCCTCTCCCCTCTCCCCTCTCCCCTCTCCCCTCTCCCCTCTCCCCTCTCCCTCTCCCTCTCCCTCTCCCTCTCCCTCTCCCTCTCCCTCTCCCTCTCCCTCTCCCTCTCCCTCTCCCTCTCCCTCTCTCTCCCTCCCTCTCCCTCTCTATCCCTCCCTCTCCCTCTCCCTCTCCCTCTCCCTCTCCCTCTCCCTCTCCCTCTCCCTCTCCCTCTCCCTCTCCCTCTCCCTCTCCCTCTCCCTCTCCCTCTCCCTCTCCCTCTCCCTCTCCCTCTCCCTCTCCCTCTCCCTCTCCCTCTCCCTCTCCCTCTCCCTCTCCCTCTCCCTCTCCCTCTCCCTCTCCCTCTCCTCTCTCTCTCTCTCTCTCTCCCTCCCTCTCTCTCTCTATCCCTCTCCCCTCCCTCCCTCTCCCTCTCCCCCTCCCTCTCCATCTCCCTCTCCCCCTCGCTCTCTCTCCTCCTCTCTCCCTCCCTCCCTCTCCCTCTCTCTCCCTCTTAGCACAATTGTGCAGATTGGACCACAGACAGACAGCCCGCGGGGACAACAGACTGAGAAACTTTGCTACCTACAACTTGACTGTTTATATTTGTAACTAAATGTCTGATGGGTTGAAGGATAATGTCACACTCTATACGGAAAATAGAGGAAGAAAAATTGAAGAGAGATAAGGAAGACAAGAGAATGATGGAAAGATGGCAAGATTGGGTATATTTGCGATGGTTTCAAGCTGAAATTTTGGAAAGTTCACAGACTTAAAGTGAGAAGTGCAAGGAGGAACTGCAGATGTTGGTTTATACTGAAGACAGGCAGAAAATGCTGGAGTAACTCAGCGGGACCGGCAGTCTATCTGAGCTAAAGTGAGAATTCTTTGACCTTGATCTCAGGGCTTTAATTCTGGAAAATTTGTACTTGCAGAATTGTCAGAAAGTTCAATTTTTCTGAACAACAGAAAGATAGTATAAGAAAATAACTGCAGATGCTGGTACAAATCGATTTATTCACAAAATGCTGGAGTAACTCAGCAGGTCAGGCAGCATCTCGGGAGAGAAGGAATGGGTGACGTTTCGGGTCGAGACCCTTCTTCATTCCTTCTCTCCCGAGATGCTGCCTGAAGAAGGGTCTCGACCCGAAACGTCACCCATTCCTTCTCTCCCGAGATGCTGCCTGACCTGCTGAGTTACTCCAGCATTTTGTGAATAGAAAGATAGTATTATTAAACGTAGAACCTAGAACAGCACAGGAACAGGCCCTCTGGCCCACAGACCGGGCCGAATATATGGGAACAATGTGTGCCGTAGTGTTTAACCCAGGCATTGGACTGATGAAAGACCAAGGGGCTTGGCGGGGAGAAAGGTGTGAGGGGAAACACTGGCAACAAGTCAGGGAGGGAGAGACGGAGGGACACAATCTCACTGCAAGGTTTATTCTACTTTGTAATCATCAACTCCACCTGAAAAATGAAGGGATAAAAATGGACAGAATTTGAGAGAGAGAGAGAGAGAGAGAGAGAGGAGAGAGAGAGGGGAGAGAGGAGAGAGAGGAGAGAG
>NC_135958.1:73545562-73553062 GCF_053455715.1 Rhinoraja longicauda
TCACATTGAATGGCGGTGCTGGCTCGAAGGGCCGAATGGCCTCCTCCTGCACCTATTGTCTATTGTCTATTGTCTATTGCATGGCAACTCACAGTAAACATCAGTGCATGGCAACATCTTATAACTTCAAAACCTTTTAGAAATGTGAGAACTAAATATGGCGGATAGCGGACATAGAACATGAAAAAGTACAGCACAGGAACAGGCCCTTCAGCCCACAATGTCTGTGCCGAACATGATTCCGAGATTGAGCGGCACGGTGGCGCAGTGGTAGAGTTGCTGCCTTATGGCACCAAAGACCTGGGTGCTTGTCTGTGCGGAGTTTGTACGTTCTCCCCGTGACCTGAGAGTGGGATTTCCCGGGTGCTCATGTTTCCTCCCACACTCCAAAGACGTACAGGTTTGTAGGTTAATTTGGCTTCGGTAAGAATGGCACATCATCCCTAGGGGTGTACGGGGATCGTGCTAGTGTACGGGGATCGCTGGTCAACGCAGACCCGGTGGGCCGAAGGGCCTGATTCCGCACTGTATCTCCAAACTCAACTAAACTAAAGTAATTTCTGGGTTATCTGAGGGCGAGTCTTCAGGGCGCGCAGATTCCTGGAGAAACAGTCACAGCTAACAATGGCCTGTCTCCTTTATCATCGTTACTTTCTTGCATAATTTGTTCTATATCTCTCTATATAAGCGTCTGCACCTCTCGTTCCCCATCCCCCTGACTCTCAGTCTAAAGAAGGGTCTACTCCCGAAACGCTGTCTGACCCCTTGAGTTACTGCAGCATTTTGTGTCTAACATTGAAACTGAGCACTGAAATGCTCAGGGCCTCCAGCGTTTGCCTTGTTTGATGTAGAATTGATTCTATGAAGCCCATAGGGGTCGATTCATGCTCAGCAAATGACCCTGTTGTTATCACTAAACATTTCTGCCCTGCATGCGGTACCCATCCGGTACAATTGACGTCACCAGCCACAAACATGCTTCTCATAATTCATTTGACACTGGGGCCACACTGAAGAGTAGCTCCCCTCTCTCAGATCATGATATACATGAAACTACAGCAGTCGCCCGAGGGCGAGTAGGTCATTAAGTGGGAAGATGGATCTAGCGTTGGCCAGACAGGGCCTGCACGGTGGTGTCCTGAAGTCCGGATGATGATCAACGACATCCTTCCATCTTCAATGTGTATGAAAGAACTGCAGATGCTGCTTTAAAACCGAAGAGAGGCACAAAATGCCGGAGTAACTCAGCGGGTCAGGCAGCATCTCTGGAGAGAAGGAATGGGGTGTCTTTTCAGGTCGAGCGAGACCCTTCGTCGGACTTCAGAGTCCGAAGAAGGGTCTTGAGCGAAATGTCACCCATTGCTTCTCTCCAGAGATGCTGCCTGTCCCGCTGAGTTACTCCGGCATTTTGTGGCTATCTCCTTCTATCTTCATGTGTCTTCATTAATAGAAATGCATCGCGAGAACAATGCACAACAATCATGGTGGCAAGGTATTGACGGGCGGCACGGTGGCGCGGCGGTAGAGTTGCTGCCTTACAGCGCCAGAGACCCTCGTTACGGGTGCTGTCTGTTCGGAGTTTGTACGTTCTCCACGTGTGCGCGCCGGCTCTCCCCATTCACTAGTCATAAGTTCATTAGTACATAATTTCCTGGAACAGAATGAGACCATTCGGCCCATCAAGTCTACTCCGCCATTCAATCGTGGCTGATCTATCTTTCCCTCTCAACCCCATTCTCCTGCCTTCTCCCCATAACTCGCACTAATCAAAAGTCTAGTCACTGAGGTGTGACGGGTCTGCCAAGGGACAAACTAAATAGCCTCGAGAAATGTGGACCCTTGAAAAGGAATTATTCCTCTTTGTCAGGTTAATGAAAATGTGTTTCCTTTAAATGATAATTACAGTTGATTTGAGATCATTTTATTACAATAATAACATTGCCTAGGGTAGAACATCTGTCCAAAGTATTGATTCCATGATATTGATCCGCTCCATAAAACTCTATGCACTTTACACCCTTTGTCATCTGCTCATCTGCCATTTAATGGTCCCACAGTTCAACGACAATCCCACTGTACATGAAGCACAACCATACTAGGCATAACGTGTAAGATAGTAGATCAGGTTTTAAGACGGAGATTGATACTCTTGATTAGCACAGGTGTCAGGGGTGATGGGGAGAAGGCAGGAGAATGGGGTTGAGAGGGAGGGATAGATCGGCCAAGATTGAATGGGGGAGTAGACTTGATGGGCCGAATGGCCTAATTCTGCCCTTGTCACCTATGAACTTATGAACTTATGAACCACACTGAGTCCATACACAAGACTCGCCATTTTGTACCCCTCAAGTCCAAACTTACTGTATTTTTAAGATGGTGGTGCAGTGGTGGAGTTGCTGCCTTACAGCACCAGAGACCCGGGTTCAATCCTGTCTTCGGGTGCTGTGTGTACGTAGTTTGTACGTTCTCCCCGTGACCGCGTGGGTTTTCTCCAGGTGCTCCGGTTTCCTCCCGCACTCCAAAGACGTACAGGTTTGTAAGCTAATTGGCTCCGTTAAAGATTGTAAATTGTCCCTAGTGTGTAGGATAGTGTAAGTGTGCGGGGATCGCTGGTCGGCGCGGACCCGGTGGGCTGAAGGGCCAGTTTCCACCCTGTATCTCCAAACTGAATTAAACTAAGCTAGAGTCTCACCTTGGCTATAAAGGCCAATGGTGCTGGAGGCTTGGAGATTGGAGTTGGGTTGGAGTTCAAGGGGATGTCCTGCCCAGGCAATATGTTGATACCTCGACCACTGCTCCACCGTTCTGTGCCACTGCAGGCCGCGTGCGTCCCACGCGCCCGGCCACTTGGAGCGGCGCCCGATCTAATTATACAATAAGAGGTATTTATTCACGAAATGCTGGAGTAACTCAGCAGGTCAGGCAGCATCTCAGGAGAGAAGAAATGGGTGACGTTTCCGAAGAAGGGTCTCGACCCGAAACGTCACCTATTCCTTCTCTCCTGAGATGCTGCCTGACCTGCTGAGTTACTCCAGCATTTTGTGAATAAATACCTTCGATTTGTACCAGCATCTGCAGTTATTTTCTTACACTAATTATACAATAACGTGCTCTGCATTTCTTTCCAGATACAGCATGGAAACAGTGCCTTCGACCCACCTGAGTCCGCGCCGACCAGCGATCACCCGTTCACACTAGTTCTATGTTATCCCATGTTTGCATCCATCCCTGTGGACGAGGGGAACTTTACAGAGGCCAATAGACAATAGACAATAGGTGCAGGAGTAGGCCATTCGGCCCCTTCGAGCCAGCACTGCCATTCACCGTGATCATGGCTGATCATTCACAATCAGTACCCCGTTCCTGCCCTCTCCCCACACCCCCTGACTCCGCTATCATTAAGAGCTCTATCTAGCTCTCTCTTGAAAGCATCCAGAGAATTGGCCTCCACTGCCTTCTGAGGCAGAGAATTCCACAGATTTACAACTCTCTGAGTGAAAAAGTTTTTCCTCATCTCCGTCTCTAAATGGCCTACCCCTTATTCTTAAACTGTGGCCCCTGGTTCTGGACTCCCCCAACATTGGGAACATATTTCCTGCCTCTAGTGTGTCCAATCCCTTAATAATCTTATATGTTTCAATAAGATCCCCTCTCATCCTTCTAAATTCCAGTGTATTCCCATGAACCTGCAAACCCGCACGTCTTTCGGGGTGTGGGAGGAAACCGGAGGAAACCCAAGCGGGTCTCAGGGAGAACGTGCAAACTCCACACAGGCAGCACCTGAGGTCAGGATCGATCCTGGGTCTCTGATGATGGTGCGTGACTCCAGCATTTTATGTCTTTCCTTGGTAAACCAGCAATCTGCATTGAGAATAATCCATCTTGGAAGCTTAAGATCGACCACCATTAATGAAGCAATTAAATCCAAGGTTGTGCAAAAGAGCAAAATTAGAGGAAGAAAATAGAGACTTGCAGAGCAGTAGATGAGAGAGAAGTGGGTGATTGTACAGTGCATTGTAAACGATGATGCCCGTTTTAAAATCGGGTGCTGATTAAGCTTGGAGCTGATGTAGTTAATTGGCCACAGGTTGATAAGAATTTGTTAGCACACAGTTATACCAATATTTATTTATGTATTAATATCCTTTCTAACCCTTCTCTACATTTCAAGTTGAACCTAGGCCACATAAACTGCCAGTCTAAGTCCAGGCATTTGCTTAAGACTTAGCCTGTCTGCTTTTCACAAAGGCGTTAATAATAAATGGATTAGCACTATCACAAAAAGCGACAGAGGTCTCTGTTAAATGTTCTCACAGTGATACTGCAAAACCGTACTTCCTCAGTTGACAGTGTAATCCACGGACCAGAAACGTACATTGACAACTGGAGTCATTTCGCGAGAAAGAATTAATGAAGTAATGCCCATTATATTTTCACTTCTTACCCGAGTTTAATTGCAAGCAAGGCTCAGCTGTTTTACTCAATGGGTTAAATTGGGTGCATGGTGGTACAGTGGTAGAGTTGCTGCCTTACAGTGCCAGAGACCCGGGTTCGACCCAGGCCACAGGTGCTGCCCATCCAGAGTTTTGTGCTCTCAGTGACCTGCGTGGGACTTCCTCGGGTGCTCCGGTTTTCTCCCACACTCCAATGATGTGCAGGTTTGTAGGTTGATTGGCTTGGTATAAATGTGAACAAAGTCCCTTGTGTGTGCAGGGTAGTGTTAATGTGTGGGTATCGCTGGTCGGCGCGGGGTCGATGGGGCGAAGGGCCTGTTTTCGCTCTGTATCTCTAAACCAAACTCAGCGAAGTGATGCCCATTATATTTTCACCTCTTACCTGACTTTAGTCACAGCAAGACTCAGCTGTTTTATAAACTCATAAAGAGATCATGCAGACAGGATTAACTGCAAGGAAGTATGGTACTCAAATTGAATGGAAGAATGCATATTGATTTCTATCTCCCAACCCCTCGGGCAATATTGCTTCCTGGGAGGTTTGTAGTGTTTCCTTCATGAAAAATCAAGGTACATTTTTCTGGCACAGATTTACTGGTTTAGACTAGCCGTAGGAATCAAGCCCGCCTGCTCTTGACAAAAGGTGTTGCTATTTATTGGATTAACCCTCATGGCCTATGGCACTATTTACAATTTTTCGGGGTAGAAATGTCACTGAACAATCCTAGGATTTTACCTATCCTGGTATTTAGTGTTAGTTTAGAGGTTCCGTGCAAGAACAGTCCCTTCGGCCCACCAAGTCCATGCCGACCAGCGATCCCCTGCACTCTAGGACAATTTGCAATCTTTACCGAAGCCAATTAGCCCGCAAACCTGTACGTTTTTGGAGTGTGAGAGGAAACCGGAGCACCCGGAGAAAACCTACGTGATCACGGGGAGAACGTACAAACTCCGCACAGACACCACCCGTAGCCGGGACCGAACACGGTTCTCTGATGCCGTAAGGCAGCAACTCGACCACTGCGCCGGTGTGCATATCTCAATATTTCTGGATTTTATCTTTGTCATCTTCACTGAGCTCGTACATTCTCCCCATGACCGCACGGGTTTTCTCCAGGTGCTCCGGCTTCCTCCCACATTCCAAAGGCTTGCAGGTTTGTAGTTTAATAGACATTTGGTAACATCGTGAATTGTCCCTAGTGTGTGTTAGCATATGGGATGGTCACTGGTTGGCGTGGACTCAGTGGGTCAAAAGGCCTGTTTCCACGCTGTATCGCAAAAGTCTAAAGTCTTACGTCTAGAGTCTAACGTCTGAAGTCTAAAGTCTAAACTAAACCATTCCAATTCAAAACCCTACATTGAATAATAATCGGGAAATACAGTGCACAGAGAGTGGTGAGTCTGTGGAATTCTCTGCCACAGAAGGTAGTTGAGGCCAGTTCATTGGCTATATTTAAGAGGGAGTTAGATGTGGCCCTTGTGGCTAAAGGGATCAGGGGGTATGGAGAGAAGGCAGGTACAGGTTACTGAGCTGGATGATCAGCCATGATCATATTGAATGGCGGTGCAGGCTCGAAGGGCCGAATGGCCTAGTCCTGCACCTATTTTCTATGTTTCTATGTTTCTAAATGTAATATTAGTTGACTGCACAAGTTTTTGATCAAAGTAGGGGCAATAATCGGATGGGATTTTGAGATGGAAGAGGTTATAACATTGGAGTAAGAAGCAGTGAGAGCATTCTGATCCTGCAAGATAACTTGACCTCAGTAAATGAGGATCAGGGACTCAGTTCAGGCCCAGGAGGCTGAACTCAGTGATATCTGATCTATGTTGTCGGCCACACAGGTAGCGAAATGTAACTCTGCTATTCGGGAATCAACATGGAGATGGATCAGTGGGAGACTCAAGTGGACCTTAACAGGAAATTGCCAATTCAGATTCACCTCAACACCAATGGCTATTTCTTTATATTAACGACAGTTACGCTAAACTGGCACCTCCTGGCTTTTACAGTCTTCGTACCTCATTAAGCTGTTACTGCCTCTCACAGACTTAATGGAATTTAGGCATTAACGCAATCTCAACAGGGATAATATACGAGTATTATTATGAATAATAATACTTTGGAAACTGACTGCCTGAACTTACTTTTCATTTAAGCCCAATTGCACTCGAATTATTGCACTCAATAATTCTAATGGGGATAGACACAAAAAGCTGGAGTAACTCAGCAGGTCAGGCAGCATCTCTGGAGAAAAGGAACAGGTGACGTTTCGGGTCGGGACCCTTCTTCACACTGGGACGTCTATATATATATATATGTAACAATATAATAAATGAGAAAACAAAAGTTATATATGTGCTGCTGCAAGTAAGAATGTCATTGTTCTGTCAGGGACATCTATATACTAAAACTCTCGTTTGTTTGTTTGTTTGGTCCTGAACTACAGCCAAAACGGCACACGAGAGCGTGACAATTTTAGGCCCACCTTACTCACCATTGTCCCTTTGGTGCCAATGGAAGAAGTTTCATTGAAATCGGTGTTATTCAAATGTTAAAGTTTAAATCTATCTCCTAGGGAGGGGGAGGGAGGGAGGGAGGGGGAGGGAGAGGGAGGGAGGGAGGGAGGGAGGGAGGGAGAGGGAGGGAGGGAGGGAGGGAGGGAGGGAGGGAGGGAGGGAGGGAGGGAGGGAGGGAGGGAGGGAGGGAGGGAGGGAGGGAGGGAGGGAGGGAGGGAGGGAGGGAGGGAGGGAGGGAGGGAGGGAGGGAGGGAGGGAGGGAGGGAGGGAGGGAGGGAGGGAGGGAGGGAGGGAGGGAGGGAGGGAGGGAGAGGAGGGAGGATAAGGGAGTTTGAAGGGGATGGATTGGGGGGAGGGGAAAGGGGGAGGAGAAGGAGGAGGGGAAGAGGGGAGGGGGGGGAGGAGAGGAGGGGGAGGGAGAGGGGGAGGAGGAGGGGGAAGGATGGGGGAGGAGGGGAGGGGAGGAAGGGAGGGGGAAGGGGGGAGGGGTGGGGGAAGGGGGGAGAGGGGTGGTTGATGGGGGGAG
>NC_135958.1:73558062-73598249 GCF_053455715.1 Rhinoraja longicauda
GGTTATTTAATAACGGACCAAACTAGACCAAGTGGACCCGTTGGGCCCAAACCTCTCTTGTCTTGGTGCAGCACTCTCTCCTCCCCCCCCCCCCCCTTGCCCCTCTGCTCTCCCCCCCGTCCCCCTTTCCACCTCCTCCCTCCCTCCCTCCCCCTTCCCCTCCCCCCCACTCCATCCCCCTCAACCCCTCCTATCCTCCCTCCTCTACCCCTCTCCTTTCCACCTCCTTCCTCCCTCCCCCTTCCCCTCCCCCCCACTCCATCCCCCTCAACCCCCCTTATCCTCCCTCCTCCCCCCTCCCTCCCTCCTCCCCTGCCTCCCCTCCCCTCCCCCTCCCCTCCCCCTCCCCTCTTATCCTCCCCCCTTCCCTTCCCCCCACTCCATCCCCCTCAACCCCCCTCATCCTCCCTCCTCACTCCCCCACGTTCCAAAGACTTACAGGTTTGTCGGTTAATTGGTTTCGGTAAAGATTGTAAATTGTCCTTAGTGTGTAGGATAATGCTAGGATACGGGGACCGGTGGGCCAAAGGGCCTGTTTCCGAGCTGTAACTCGAGACCAAACTAAACCAACCCCACTACCTTACACGCTAGGGACCATTTACATTTCACAATTTACAGAACACAATTAACCAACAAAGCTGTAAATCTTTGGAGCATGGGAGGAAACCGGAGCACCCGGAGAAAACTCAGCGGATCACAGGGAGAACGTACGGACAGCGCCCGCAGTCAGGATCGAACCTGCTCCTCTGGCGCTGTAAAGCAGTAACTCTACCGCTGCGCCATTCGCTGAGTTACTCCAGCATTTTGTGTCTATCTTCGGTGCAAACCAGCACCTGCAGTTCTTGCAGTCTGAAGAAGGGTCTCGACCCGAAACGTCACCCATTCTCTTCTCTCCAGAGATGCTGCCTGTCCCGCTGAGTTACTCCAGCTTTTTGTTTCTGTCTGCAGTTCCTTCCTACACGTAACAAAAATATTATCATTTGGTTGTGAGAAGGCGATGTGCTCTGGCTGTGCGAGCGAGGTCTAACCGTGTTCCAGAGTACATCACACCTTGTGGGATCGGAGAATCCGATGGCACTTTGGGCTGTGGGCACTAATTGATTTTACGTGGTAACTAGGTGTTTTCGCATTGACTCAGGAACTCTTCCACAGCCCGACATCCTCCTCCCAGTGCCCTTGTGGGAAGTACACCACAGATAACGATCTGTTCTCGACACCTCAATGGCAAACTCAAATATAATTTGGTTTAGCACTTTAATCCTGAGTACACCTCTGGGGAATGGTGTGTGTTCAAGAGGCTTGATGCTGGTCCAAGCAGTTATCTGCTCAGTACCATATCATTTCAGAGTTGTGAAGGAACTTAAGACGTTAACATAAGACTCCAAAGACGTACAGGTTTGTAGGTTAATTGGCTTGGTAAATGAAAAAATTGTCCCTAGTGGGTGTAGGATGGTGTTAATGTGCGGGGATCGCTGGTCGGTGCGGACATGGTGGGCCGAAGGGCCTGTTTCGGCGCTGTATCTCTAAACTAAAAGATTAACTCAGCGAGTCAGGTACCTTCCCTGGAGAATAGGAATAGGTGACTTTTCGGGTCGAGGCCCTTCTTCTGTTTTGTGGTATAAAAAGGTGGCGGTGCAAAGATAAAGGAACATACAGTAGTTTGTTTGGTTCAGTCCACAGCATTCTGTGCGCACTATTTCCTCAGGCTACCAGGCATCACTCATAGGACACAGAACAGGAACAGGCCCTTCGGCCCGCAATGTCTGATGCCATGATAAACTAAACTCATCTGTCCGCACGTGATCCATACCCCTCCATTCCCCGCATACACATGTGCTTCTCTAAAAAGCCTCTTCCACACCACCATCGTATCCACCACCACCTTCACCACCACCCTTGGCAGCACGCTCCAGACACCCACCTGTTGTGTTCGACAACAGGGTTTGAATAACACTGTGGCAGTCACGGTGACGCAGCGGTAGAGTTGCTGCCTTACAGTGCTTACAGCGCCGAAGACCCGGGTTCGATCCCGACTACGGGTGCTGTCTGTACGGAGTTTGCACGTTTTCCCCGTGACCGCGTGGGGTTTTCTCCAAGGTCTTTGGTTTCCTCCCGCACTCCAAAGACGTACAGGTTTGTAGGTTAATTGGCTTGGTGTAAGTGTAAATTGTCCCTCGTGCGTGTAAGGATGGCGTTAATGTGCGGGGATCGCTGGACGGCACGGACTCGGTGGGCCGAAGGGCCTGTTTCCGTGCTGTAACTCTAAACTAGACTAAACAAGGTGTTAGTTCTACTGCTGTGCCAATGTGCTGCGATAAACCACGCGGTCACGGGGAGGACGTGCAAACTCCGCACAGACAGCACCCGAGGTCAGGATTGAATTGTTTCCTGATCCAGCACAGGCATGATGGGGTTGAAATGTCCTCCTTCCATTAAGTCAATGGAAATGAACTGTTGACGTTACATGCGGAGCATTAACACACTGTATAACCCGTGACCAAGGTCGAACGTCTACCTCAAGTGTCTCAAAACATGCAGCACCCTCCCCTTTCAGTAGGACCATTATGCTGCCAAGTCTCAAGTCTTTTTCGGCTCGTGTTTTATAGAGGTTTCTTTTTTTCCAATGACTTCAGGAGAGAGAAAAAAAAACCTTTCATCACTGATTTAAATTTAGCTCTCCACGATCTGTCCAACAACCTGCCAGAAAACAAAAGCACTGTTGGGAAAATGCTTCTACGCTGGAGGTACTGCCTTTTGGATTAAATTTCAAACCAATGTTAGCCCTCTCGGGTAAATGTATGTGTCCCCCTGATTCCGCAGTGAAGACTAGTGAGAAGATCTCTGAGTACCCCAGGGATTATCCTCCTCATACAGTCACAGAGAGCCATGGAGCTATGCAGTGCGGAAACAGGCCCTTCGGCCCAACTTGCCCACCCCAACCAACATGTCCCACCTATACTTGTCCCACCTTCCTGCGTTTGGCCCATATCCCTCTAAATCTCTCCTGTTCATGTCCCTGTTTAAATGTTTCTTACACGTTGCGATACTAACTGCCTCAACTACCCCCTCTGGCAGCTCGTTCCATGCACCCACCCACCCTTTGTGCGAAGAGGTTACCCCTCAGATTCCTATTAAATCTTTTCCCCCTCATCTCAAACCTATGTCCTCCGGTCCTCGATTTCCCTACTCTGGGCAAGAGACTCGGTGCATCTACCCGATCTATCCCTCTCATGATTTTGTGCACCTCTATAAGATCACCCCTCATCCTCCTGCGCTCCAAGGAATTAGAGTCCCAGCCTGCTCAACCTCTCCCCATAGCTCCGAGTCCTGGCAACATCATCGTAAATCTTCTCTGTACCCTTTCCAACTTGTCAACATCTTGCCTATAACATGTTGGCCAAACCTGAATGCGACACTCTAAATGTGGCCTCACCATCGTCTTGTGCAGCGTCGAGGCGGCAGAGTGGCACAACGGTAGTGTTGCTGCCTTACAGCGCTTACAGTGCCGAAGACCCAGGTTCGATCCTGATTCCGACTACTTGCTTGTCCGTACGCTCTCTCCATGACCTGCGTGGGTTTTCTCCGAGATCTTCGGTTTCGTCCCACACTCCAAAAACGTACAGGTTTGTAGGTTAATTGGCTTGGGAACAGATGGAAATTGTCCCCGGGCGCTTGTAGGATCGTGCTGATGTGCGGGAGATCGCTGGTCAGTGCGGACTCGGTGGGCCGAAGGGCCTGTTTCCGCGCTGTATACTGTCAACTAAACAAAACTAAACTGCAACATGACCTCCCAATGTCTACTCAGTCTGGGGTTAGAAGGTTGAAGGTGGAGTTTTGTGCAGTGTTAGACTGCGCTGAGTGACAATGGCCATTATTCCCAGACTCCCAACATCTGTGGTCCATGGAGGATCCACACGTAAAACCGGGAACTGGCCTGGCCTTCTCGCAGAGTGACGCACAGCAGCCGATCCATGCAGGCATTCGCCTTGCAGTGCTGCAGTTATTTAAAGCTGCCAAGAGGCGTAGTCCGAAGCAATCAGGTTACATCAGGAGTATTGCACATTGCCAATGGTAGCTACAGTGACGTTTAAAACACAGGAAGCAATTTGTCTGTTTGTCAATTGGAATGACTTCTTACTGCTGTGCATTAAGCATGCCTTGTCTCATAACGAGAGAGTTAGATTTAGCTCTTAGGGCTAAAGAAATCAAGGGATATGGAGAAAAAGCAGGAACGGGGTACTGATTTTGGATGATCAACCATGATCATATTGAATGGCGGTGCTGGCTCGAAGGCCCGAATGGCCTACTCCTGCACATATTTTCTATGTTTCTATGTTTCTATGTAATAGTCCAGCCGTTTGTTACCAGTAACCCATTTGTTACTACAGTGTCTCTTGCCCAGAGTAGGTGTATCAAAGTCCAGAGGACAGAGGTTTAAGCTGAAGGGGCAAAGGTTTAATAAGAATCTGAGGGGTAACGTTTTTCACACACAGGGTGGTGGGTGTATGGAATGAGCAGCCAGAGGAGGTAGTTGAGGCAGGGACTATCCCAACATTCAAGAAACAGTTAGACAGGTACATGGATAGTGTAGAAAGGAACTGCAGATGCTGGTTTAAACCAAGGACAGACACAAAATGCTGGAGTAACTCAGCAGAACAGGCAGCATCTCTGGGGAGAAGGAATGGGTGACATTTCGGGTCGAGGCCCTTCTTCAGACTGATGTCAGGGAGGAGGGATAGTGTAAGAAAATAACTGCAGATGCTGGTACAAATCGAAGGTATTTATTCACAAAGTGCTGGAGTAACTCAGCAGGTCAGGCAGCATCTCAGGAGAGAAGGAATGGGTGACGATTCGGGTCGAGACCCTTCTTCAGGGAGGAGGGAGATACATAGAAAAGGAAGTATAGGGTGGGAAAACAGGACAAAGGAGTTGGAGATCAAGGAAAATGTAGAACAGATCATTGTTAGCTGGGAGAAGGTAACAACAAAGCCTTGAAAGACTGGAGCGACTAGGCTTGTATACACTGGAATTTAGAAGGATGAGAGGGGATCTTATCGAAACATATAAGATTATTAAGGGATTGAACATGCTAGAGGCAGGAAACATGTTCCCAATGTTGGGGGAGTCCAGAATCAGGGGCCACAGTTTAAGAATAAGGGGTAAGCCATTTAGAACGGAGATGAGGAAAAACTTTTTCAGTCAGAGAGTTGTAAATCTGTGAAATTCTCTGCCTCAGAAGGCAGTGGAGGCCAATTCTCTGGATAGTTTCAAGAGAGAGCGAGATAGAGCTCTTAAAGATAGTGGAGTCAGGGGGTATGGGGAGAAGGCAGGAACGGGGTACTGATTGTGAATGATCAGCCATGATCACATTGAATGGTGGTGCTGGCTCGAAGGGCCGAATGGCCTACCCCTGCACCTATTGTCTATTGTCCATTGTCTAAAGCAAACACTCAACCTGTCCAGGTCACCCTGCAACCCCCTAGCATCCTCTTCGCACTTCACATCTGCAAATCTGCTCGTGTTACTTTTAATTCCATATTATCTCTGTCTCAGTGTATCTCAGTCAATGTTCTACAGACAGAACTCTGTACCGTCGAAGATACTGGCATGCAGACGAACCACTAAGACAGACTCCAGTCTGTATTCTCAGGTGCCCATAGGAGATCCCTGTGCACTATTTTAAGAAAGAACAGTAAGGTTTCTCAGTCTGTAGTTTATTTAACAGCATATCAGTAAATCAGGTGACATTCTAAGAGTTTACTGTGCGCTGATCAGCAAACAACTTCCATCCCTACAATGGTGATAGGGGCTGCACGGTGGCGCTGGGGTCGAGTTGCCGCCTCGCATCGCCAGAGACCCGGGTCCGACCCTGACTGTAGGGGGGTGTGTGCGCGGAGTTTGTCCGTTCTCCCTGTGACCGAGTGGGTTTCCTCCGGGTGCTCCGGTTTTCTCCTGCATTCCAAAGACGTGCAGGTTTATAGTTCAGTTGACTTCTGTAAATTTCCTCTTACGTGTGGGCTGTGAAACTGGGCTAACATAGAGCCAGTGAACGGGTGTTCCATGGTCGGCTCGGACACAGTGGGTTGAGGAGCCTATCTCCACGCTGCATCTCTAAACGAAGCTCAACAACACTTTAGAAGGTGCAGGAAAGAACTGCAGATGCTGGTTTTAAATCGAAGGTAGACACAAAATGCTGGAGCAACCCAGCGGGACAGGCAGCATCTCTGGAGAGAAGGAATGGGTGACGTTTCGGGTCAAGACTGAAGCCTGAAGAAGGGTCTCGACCCGAAACGTCAGAAGGACCGTAAAATGCACCAGAATGTGAAAAAAGGCACAATAGAGTTGGAATTTAACCAGCTCCTCAGACAACTTACATTGATTAATGATACTCCAAGCATATGACTTCCATCCATTTGATTTAGATGTTCGTCCTCTCCCCTTCAGGCAAGAATGACATAGGACTGAGACCCACTCAATCACCTAAGCTGACATTTTAAGTTGTAATACCAAGTGTTGGGGCAATTTGCTTGTCACATTAAAGCATGCTCCTCTCACTGATAAGCTAAAGATTCCACCGCCCCCTTCCTTCCCTCATGAAGCATAGAACATATAGAACAGTACAGCACAGGAGCAGGCTGCGCCGATCGTGATGCCAAGACCACATCTTACCAACCCGCACATAACCCCCATCCCTTCACTCCCTGCATATCCATATGCCGACCCAAATGTCTTTGAAATGCCACTAAGGTATCTCCTTCAACTATGGGTGCCAACTATCACACTCCCAAATAAGGGACACAGTGACGTCACCACCCCGTGCCCCACGTGACTTCATGTGCTCCCGAGGCCACCAATGGTGGCCGCCCGGGCTGGGAGGCGGGTTGCTACGCAACCTACGTTAGGCGGAAACTTCACTGTCCGGACCTACAGCGGGCCCCGGGCCTACAGTGTCCGGGCCTACATTGTCCGGGTCTTCACTGTTTGAACCTACACTGTCCGGACTTACAGCGTCTGGGCCTACAGCATCTGGGCTTACAGCATCCGGGCCTACAGCGTATGGGCCTACAGCACCCCCCCCCCCCCCCCCCCGGGCCTAATGTGGGACAAGGGCGGTCCCGTAAAGGACAAACCAATTTAGCCCAAAATACGGGATGTACCGGCTAATACGGGACAGTCGGCAACCCCACCTTCAACCATCACCCCCGGTAGCATATTCCAGGCACCCACCACCCTCTGTGAAAAATACTTGCCCCACACATCTCCTTTAAACTTCTCACCTTAAACGTATTGCTTCTACTATTTTATCTTTCCATCCACTGTCTGAATCTGACTTCCATCAGGTCTCCCCCCCACATCCTTGTGCCGTCTGTCTTGGGTGCAGAGAGAAATAAATAAATAAAAGGAGGAGTCCAGAACCTGGGGTCACAGTTTAAGAATAAGGGGTCGGCCATTTAGGACTGAGATGAGGAAAAACATCTTCACCCAGAGAGTTGTGAATCTGTGGAATTCTCTGCCACAGAAGGCAGTGGAGGCCAATTCACTGGATGGTTTAAAGAGAGAGTTAGATTTAGCTCTTGGGGCTAAAGGAACCAAGGGATTTGGGGAGAGAGCAGGAACGGGGGACTGATTCTGGATGATCAGCCATGATCATATTGAATGGCGGTGCAGGCTCGAAGGGCCAAATGGCCTACTCCTGCACCTATTTTCTATGTTTCTATGTTTCTAACCTCTGCCGTTCCAGTGAAAATGATCCAACTCTGCCCAAACTCTCCCTGCAGCTAACACCCGGTAGACTGGAGGACCTGTTTCCATGCTGTGTCTCTAAAGTCTAAAGTCGAAAACAATGGATTTTCAAGTAGAAGCAAGAAACTGCAGATTCTGGTTTACATATAATGACATAAAGTGCTGGAGTAATTCATCTTTAGCCTAATCCTGGCACCATTCTGGTAAAATGTTGAAAGACTGGAGCGCCTAGGCTTGTATACACTGGAATTTAGGATGAGTGGATCTTATCGAAACATATATGATTATTAAGGGATTGGACACGTTAGAGGCAGGAAACATGTTCCCAATGTTGGGGGAGTCCAGAACCAGGGGCCACAGTTTAAGAATAAGGGCTAGGCCATTTAGAACGGAGATGAGGAAAAACTTTTTCAGTCAGAGAGTTGTGAATCTGTGGAATTCTCTGCCTCAGAAGGCAGTGGAGGCCAATTCTCTGGATGCTTCCAAGAGAGAGCTAGATAGAGCTCTTAAGGATAGCGGAGTCAGGGGGCATGGGGAGAAGGCAGGAACGGGGTACTGATTGAGAATGATCAGCCATGATCACATTGAATGGCGGTGCTGGCTACTGGTACTGGTGGTACTTTGGAAGGCCTCCAAAGACGTACAGGTATGTAGGTTAATTGGCTGGGTAAATGTAAAAATTGTCCCTAGTGGGTGTAGGATAGTGTTAGTGTGCGGGGATCGCTGGGCGGCACGGACTTGGAGGGCCGAAAAGGCCTGTTTCCGGCTGTATATATATGATATGATACTCCTGCACCTATTGTCTATTGTCTATTGTCTATTGTCTAAAAGGAACCTAACAAATGCAAGTCACCTGATTATTCACATAACCTGTTTGTGTGACCTTGCTGTGCATACATTTATCAGAATCAGAATCAGAATTATTGGCATCCAAAAAAAACAAGTATTTTGGACAAAATTCCGTTGCCCACAGTCCAACAATAAGAGCAATAAAAATAAGCAATAACACACACAATCACAAACCAACACAAAACATTAAAAAACGAATGGGTGACATTTCGTCTAGATAGTTATTCTCTAGACTGTAGCCAGTGTTGTCAGCGCTGTGACTCAGAGATGAGAATACCACCAACTGAGCCATGGGTAAGAGCCAGGGAAATGCTAGAAATGCAACGGTCTCCTGGTCTGATACAATTCATAGCAAAACGTCAGGATACCATTTGCCTCAGTGAACCCATTTAGTACAACATGTATCCCTTTGAGGTCTGGCCTACCTCTCGACTTACATGAAGCAATCCATCTTTGCCGCATTCTGGAGGAGTTCCAGCCTTCATGAATGTGATCTCTTTTCTGCACCAATTCCGAGAAGACGTGTTAGGTTTACTTCCAAGTTTCTTCATTTTAAATTGATGAAGGCACACCAAGCTTTGGCCTTCCACTCGTGGTGGCCTTCCTACTTTTTAATTGGCACGGTGGCGGGGCAGTAGAGTTGCTGCCTTGCAGCGCCAGAGACCCGGGTTTGATCCTGTCTACGGGTGCTGTCGGTACGGGGTTTGCACGTTCTGCCTTTCGCTGGGTGCCTCAGTCTCCTCTCACACACCAAAGAAGTGCAGGCTTCTAGGCTAATTAGCTTCTGTAAACTGTGCCGAGAACTAGTAGCATTGTAGCATAGAACTAGTGCACGGGCGAACGTTGGTCGGCGTGGACCTGGTGAGCCAATGAGCCTGTTTCCACACTGTATCTCGAAACTAAACTAAAACTATATTTTGAACAAAACCAATAGGCTCCATTTTACATCACCTCAGTGTCACTTCCATCGATGCCACTCTGTTGAAGTTGTTGAAACTCTGATCTGGCTCCAATGGGGAAACCTCTTGTCACCTGTAGACTGAACGTGTCTGGAGAAGGGTCCCGACCCGAAAGATCACCTACCCATGTTCTCCAGTAATGAGAAACATCTGGGTCAGGCTGCATCTCGGGAGAGAAGGAATGGGTGACGTTTTGGGTCGAGATTCAAGAGAGAACTCATTCAAGAGAGAATGAATGACGTTGCATTCAAGAGAGAGCTAGATAGAGCTCTTAAGGATAGCGGAGTTAGGTCTGAAGAAGGGCCTCAACCCTGAAACGTCACCCATTCCTTCCCATTCCCAGGGGGTATGGGGAGAAGGCAGGAACGGGGTACTGATTGAGAATGATCAGCCATGATCACATTAAATGGCGGTGCTGGCTCGAAGGGCCGAATGGCCTCCTCCTGCACCTATTGTCTATTGTCTATTGTCTATTGAGACCCTTCTTCAATCTGAAGAAGGGTCTCCTATTCCTTTTCTCCTGTGATGCTGCCTGACCCGCTGAGTTACTCCAGCATTTTGTGTCTACCTTCGATTTTAACCAGCATCTGCAGTTTTTTTTCCTAAACATCCTTGTGGATCTCTCTCCACCCCTTTCCAATTTGGCAATCGTCTGGCAACTAGATCTCTGACAAAACTCCGACGGGCACACTTAATGAATGAGCAAGGCCCTCCGGCGCTGTGTTGACTTGTCTGTGTTTTTGTGGGGTGAGTGGGGGAATGATCGAGTGTGTGAGCACGCACACACGTACCTGTGTGGCTGGACAAGGGGGTTGACTGGGGATTCAGTATTAGTCAGTGCGCAGCACCAACGTTTATAGCAACCAACCTCTATTTAGTTTAGTTTACTTTAGTTTAGTTTAGAGATACAGCGTGGAAACAGGCCCTTCGGCCCACCGGGTCAATAGACAATAGACAATAGGTGCAGGAGGAGGCCATTCGGCCCTTCGAGCCAGCACCGCCATTCAATGTGATCAAGGCTGATCATTCTCAATCAGTACCCCGTTCCTGCCTTCTCCCCGTACCCCCTGACTCCGCTATCCTTAAGAGCTCTATCCAGCTCTCTCTTGAATGCATTCAGAGAATTGGCCTCCACTGCCTTCTGAGGCAGAGAGTTCCACAGATTCACAACTCTCTGACTGAAAAGGTTTTTCCTCATCTCAGTTCTAAATGGCCTACCCCTTATTCTTAGACTGTGGCCCCTTGTTCTGGACTCCCCCAACATTGGGAACATGTTTCCTGCCTCTAACGTGTCCAATCCCTTAATAATCTTATACGTTTCGTCCACGCCGAAATCGTCCGCGCCGACCAGCGATCCCCGCACACATTAACACTATCCTACACCCACTAAGGACAATTTTTACATTTACCAAGCCAATTAACCTACAAACCTGCACATCTTTGGAGAAGTGTGGGAGGAAGCCGAAGATCTTGGAGAAAACCCACGCGGGTCACGGGGAGAACGTGCAAACTCCGTACAGACAGCCCCCGTGGTCGGGATGGAACCCGGGTCTCCGGCGCTGCATTTGCCGTAAGACAGTAACTAAGACCGCTGTGCCACCGTGACCTGCCCTCCTCCCGGATGAATATCCATCCCTGTGGTTTCAATGGGACATTTGGGCCACATGAAGCGAAGTTGAAATCATTGAGTCCGTCCTCCATGAATGTGTTGCACGGGGGGGGGGGCGGGGGGGTCTTGAGGCATGTGCAGCCAGGAGAAGACCATCTCGCCCCGTGGGGAAGTAAATATTTCATTTATTTAGGAGAGATTATTTCCAACCCAAAATGAAACGAGTCTACTGTCTTACTCTACGGAGAGAGATTGCCAAGTGTATCCCCTTCAGGGAAATACTGATTTATTCTTCTCGTGACTGACGTTTTATTACTCAACGCTCGTTTAAAACCCATATCCCATAAGGAGTCCGAGCGTGGACCCTGCCAGATTGTTGGACAATGTTTCGATTAAACAGTGGCGTGGACCTACAGCACAGGGAACCTCACTGTACAGTGAAGACAAGGGCTGATATTGGTGAACAACCCCTCGTGTAATTATAAAACGCTCGTGGCCCGGGCTTACCGACCAAACTCTGAGCTTGCTGTGTGACCCAGACATTACACGCAGACACTTGACTACGAGTCTTAGGTTTTTGGCAGTCACTTTTTCCTGTATATTACTAATATGTCCAGCTGACTGCGTCAGAGCAGTGCAGAGCCACTGATTAAAGCCAAGGAAGGGGCTGTGGCCGTTCTCGGTAAACAATGTGTGAACAGATCCAGTGTTTAGCATGAACATTCTGGAAAGTGAAACTCCTGGCTCCTCGGCGATTAACTGCGTCCCGCTGATCGTGGGGTGAGGTGTCAGGCCAGACCAAATGGCCCGGGGCTTCTGTGAGTAACACGTTTCGTTTAGTTTAGCTGAGAGATACTGAGCACCATACTCTAAATATCACCTCAAATGCAGCACGACTTCCCAACGTCCATACTCAGTAGTTTAGCTCGGTGATACCGAGCACAATACTATAAATATCACCTCAATTCCAACATGACCTCCCAACTTCTATACTCAGTAGTTTAGCTCGGTGATACCGAGCACAATACTATAAATGTGTAACCTCAATTCCAACATGACCTCCCAACTTCTATACTCAGTAGTTTAGCTTGGTGATATCAAGCACAATACTATAAATGTGACTTCAATTCCAACATGACCTCCCAACTTCTATACTCAGTAGTTTAGCTCGGTGATACCAAGCACAATACTATAAATATCACCTCAATTCCAACATGACCTCCCAACTTCCATACTCAATAGTTTAGCTTGGTGATACTGAGCACAATACTATAAATATCACCTAAATTCCAACATGACCTCCCAACTTCTATACTCAGTAGTTTAGCTCGGTGATACCGAGCACAATACTATAAATATCACCTCAATTCCAACATGACCTCCCAACTTCTATACTCAGTAGTTTAGCTCGGTGATACCGAGCACAATACTATAAATGTGTAACCTCAATTCCAACATGACCTCCCAACTTCTATACTCAGTAGTTTAGCTTGGTGATATCAAGCACAATACTATAAATGTGACTTCAATTCCAACATGACCTCCCAACTTCTATACTCAGTAGTTTAGCTCGGTGATACCAAGCACAATACTATAAATATCACCTCAATTCCAACATGACCTCCCAACATCCATACTCAATAGTTTAGCTTGGTGATACTGAGCACAATACTCTAAATATCACCTCAATTCCAACATGACCTCCCAACTTCTATACTCAGTAGTTTAGCTTGGAGATACCGAGCACCATACTATAAATATCACTTCAATTCCAACATGACCTCCCAACTTCTATACTCAGTAGTTTAACTTGGAGACACCGAGTACAATACTATAAATGTGACCTCAATTCCAACATGACCTCCCAACTTCTATACTCAGTAGTTTAGCTTGGAGATACTGAGCACAATCTCTGTCCCTCTCTTCCCCTCCTCCTTCCCAGATCTCCCTCTATCTTCCTGTCTCCACCTATATCCTTCCTTTGTCCCGCCCCCCTGACAACAGTCTGAAGAAGGGTCTCGACTCGAAACGTCACCCATTCCTTCTCTCCCGTGATGCTGCCTGACCCGCTGAGTTACTCCAGCATTTTGTGAATAAATACCTTCGATTTGTACCAGCATCTGCAGTTATTTTCTTATCTTACAATACTATAAATGTGACCTCAATTCCAACATGACCTCCCAACTCCTATACTCAGTAGTTTAGCTTGGAGATACTGAGCACAGTACTATAAATGTGAGCTCAATTCCAACATGACCTCCCAACTTCCATACTCAATAGTTTAGTTCGGAGATACAGCGCGGAAAAGTGACCTTCGGCCCTCCGAATCCACGCCGACCAGCGATCCCCGCACACTAGCACTATCCTCCACACACTGGGGACAGTTTGCAATTTTTACTGAAGCCTGATTAGCCTGCAAATCTGTAGGTCTTTGGAGTGTTGGAGGAAACCGGAGCACCCGGAGAGAACCCGTGCGGTCACGGGAAAAGCGTACAAACTCCGCACAGACAGAGCCCATAGTCAGGGTCAAACCCGGGTCTCTGGCGCTGTGAGGTAAAGGCTCTACCGCTGCGTCACTCTGCCTCCATGGTAGTGGAGACCCTTTTAGTAGAATTACATAAAACAAGTTTAGAGGTAATGTGGGGGAACCTCATTGAAACTTACCGAACAGTGAAAGGCCTGGATAGAGTGGATGTGGAGAGGATGTTTCCACTAGTGGGAGAGTCCAGGACCAGACGTCAGAGCCTCAGAATTAAAGGACGTTCCTTTGGGAAGGAGATGATGAGGAATTTCTTTAGTCAGACGGTGGTGATTCTGTGCAATTCATTGCCACAGATGACTTTGGCTAAGGCAGAGATAGACAGATTCTTGATTAGTACGGGTGTCAGGGGTTACGGGGAGAAGGCAGGAGAATGGGGTTAGGAGGGCGAGATAGATCAGCCACAATTGAATGGCAGAGTAGGTTTGATGGGCCGAATGGCCTAATTCTGCTCCTATCACTAATGAAATTATGAACATATTTTCGCTAAAACACATTTTTGATCCATCATCAAGGGTTCTCTCCAAGACTGAGATGGATAGATTATTGGACTACAGGGAAATCAAGGGTTCGGGGGAATCAGGCAGGAATATGAACTGCAGCCAAGACCATGTTAACCATGATCTAATTGAATGATGATGGGGACTCAAGAGGCCTGTGGGCTGTTCCCACCTTATATTTCTTATGTTAAACTATTAAGCCTCATTAGCTGCTCTGGAGAATCAAGGCCGATCAAGTGACTTTGCAACAAAAACCAAACACGAATGTCCAAGATTCAACTACAACGACAGCTGAGGAAATCTAATTTTTCATTTTAAAAGCGGCTATATGAAATAGGGAAACATCCCATTAATAACAAAAAAGTAAATGGGATAAATTAGCTCTCATTTTAAAGCATTGGTGGCAATCTGGGTCGGATTCCCTTCTGAAAAACCGACTCGGCTAAAGGAAAAGACATTTTTAACATCTTAGAAACATAGAAACATAGAAAATATGTGCAGGAGTAGGCCATTCGGCCCTTCGAGCCTGCACCGCCACTCAATATGATCATGGCTGATCATCCAACTCAGTATCCCGTACCTGCCTTCTCTCCATACCCCCTGATCCCTTTAGTCACAAGGGCCACATCTAACTCCCTCTTAAATATAGCCAATGAACTGGCCTCAACTACCTTCTGTGGCAGAGAATTCCACAGATTCAGCACTCTCTGTGTGAAAAAAAAAGTTCTCATCTCGGTCCTAAAAGACTTCCCCCCTTATCCTTAAACTGTGACCCCTTGTTCTGGACTTCCCCAACATCGGGAACAATCTTCCTGCATCTAGCCTGTCCAACCCCTTAAGAATTTTGTAAGTTTCTATAAGATCCCCCCTCAATCTTCTAAATTCCAGCGAGTACAAGCCGAGTCTATCTTATGCATTTTGTTACAAATATCTGGTCATAATGATAAATAGCGTGCTATGGCAAGGTGGTGGTTAGTTTAGTTTGAGTTTTGGAGATACCGCTTGGAAACAGGCCCTTCGACCCACCGAGTCCGAGTGGATCAGCGATCGCTGGTTCTAATCCCACACTCGAGGGACAATTTTACCAAAAGCCAATTACCCCGACAAACCTGTACATCTTTTGTTTTGTTAGTGTGTTTCCTTTCTGTAACCTGCTACAGTACAGCTACACAACTAATTAACGGAGGCTTTACACTCGAGGCTTTACACTCGAGTCGGGTTCAGCCATTTTAATTCAGGATCACTCTGGCTACAGCCTCATGGGTAAAATATCCCCGGTACTGCACCACCGGGTGCACTATTCCCATAACATCCCCCTTTATATACAAAACAGATATGTACAGGAACTTTACATGTATAGCCATGAATTAAATTCTTCCATGGTATCTTATTTCACTGAGTCCAACATGTCTCCAACAGTCCATTTTCCAACATGCCTTTGACAATCCATTTCCGTGGTAGCTTCCAAATTTTCCTCCCTTGGATCTGCGACAGTTCAGTGCTCGGAATTATCTAAACTTTGAACAACACATGTCTGGTTCCTCATTCCCTTTCCTTTTTTATCTATTAATTTGTTTGTTTATTTATTTAGTTTTATTAGCCATTACATAAAACAATGCATATCAAACTATAACCGAAAATATAACATTAACTTTTTAAACATAACCTAATAGCCTTTACATCTATATTTAACTACATGTACAGGCCCTATCCTTATTTGGGCACATAATCCTGCAGATAGCGTGGTTTTCGAACGCATCTACCCGATCTTGTTGTCAGGGTTTGATGCTCCCTGGGGACCGGTGGTCGACTCATAGGTCGATTTTCTCGCTCCGGTTCAGGCAACGTCACCAGGTCATCTGGGTCAACATCAACGCGATGAAATGGCTCGTTGGTCTTCCTCAGATGGCGCCGATTCCGATGATAGATGACGCCGTCCTCGGTTCTGACTTCATAAGATCTGGGTTGCGCAACACGGCCTACAACCACAGCCTTCCTCCAGGACTGATGTCGATTATCGGTCGGCTTCACTCGAACTGGATCGCCAGCTTTCAGGGGAATTAGATCTTGAGATCCTCTGTTGTAGTAGTCTACTTGTCTGTCTCTAGCTGCTCTCAACTCATCTCTTACTTTTTTTGGGAATTTCAGGCTTGAGCAGCCTCTGAGTAGTCGGTAGAATGGTCCTGGTACGTCTGTTCATCAATCTTTGAACTGGACTGCTACTCATGCCAGGTGTTGGTGTGTTGCGAAAAGCTAGTAGGCTCAGGTAAGGGTCAGCTCCGGCAGCCTTAGCCTTCCTCAGCAATGACTTCGCAACTTTCACACTGCTCTCCGCCTTTCCATTACTCTGTGGATAATAGGGTGATGCGCTCGTATGTTCAAACTGCCACTTCTTGGTAAAGCTCTTGAACTCCACAGCTGTGAACTGTGGCCCATTATCTGTGATGAGCTGATCTGGTATTCCATATCTTGCGAACTGGCCTTTCATTTTATGGATGACATTCACTGCCAGTGCTTTCTCTAGATAGTCTATTTCCCAATATCCTGAGAAATAGCCCACAGTGATCAAATAGTTCCTTCCATCCAAGTGGAACAAATCTGCACCCACCTTCGCCCATGGTCTCTCTGGAATTTCATGGGAATGCAGCGTTTCCTTTGGTTGCTCTTTCCCTTGAGCTTGACATGTCTCACATTTTTGTATGAAGTCCTTGATTTCTGCACTCATTCCGGGCCAGTGCAGACATTCTCTTGCCCTTCTTAGACAGCCATTCACACCAATGTGGGAATCATGTACTCGTGTGAACATGTCGCGTCTCCTGGCTTTAGGGATGATTACTCTCTCTCCCCTAAATACGAGACCATCTCCAACACTCAGCTCGTCCCTCACATGGAAATAGGAGATGAGCTCTGGGTCAACATCCTTCTTGTTCTCTGGCCAGCCTCGTTTGATCACCTCTTGCAGTTTCTGCATAGTCTCATCTTCTCCTGTTGCATCCCTTATGCCATTTAGCAGAGGCTGTGCTATTGGGATGTGCCTTGCCAGGTTTACAGTCTCCAGTTCTCTCATGGTCTTGTCAGTCTTGCCAGTCTGAATATATGCTCTGCTCAGCGTGTCTGCAAGGTGCATCTCCTTCCCTGGTCTGTATCTTATTGTCACATCATAGGTCTGCATCCTCACCAGCATCCTCTGCAATCTCTTTGGTGCCCGATGAAGTGGTTTTGTGGCGATTATTTCCAGTGGCTTATGGTCTGACTGCACATTCACTGGCCTTCCATATGTGTAGACATGGAACCTCTCTAGACCAAACATCACTGCCAGCAATTCTTTTTCTATTTGTGCATATCTGGTCTCCGCATCCGTCAGGGCCCTGCTGGCATAGGCAACTGGATGGCCCTCCTGCATCAGCGCCGCACCGCGTCGGCCTGTACTGTTAGCTCCTTGGATGGATCATAGTATCTGAGTACTGGCTCGGCAGTTACTAGTTTCTTTATGTCCATCACCGCCCTGTCATGCACCTGTGCCCACCACCAAACTACATCCTTCTGTGTCAGCTTGCGTAGCGGTTCACATAGGTCGCTTAATCCAGGAAGGAATTTGCTCAAGTAGTTAACAAAGCCAATAAATCGCTGAACTCCTTGGACATCCGTTGGGTTAGGCATATGTAGCACGGCTTCTACCTTCCCTGGATTTGGTTTCAGTCCTGCAGCAGAGACTCTATGTCCTATGAAAGTGACTTCCTTCACCTTCAGCTTTGCCTTCTCTATGTTCAGCTTCAGGTGACGGTCACGACATCTCTCCATCAGAGCTTTAACCTTCCTGTCATGGTCTCTTTCTGCTTCCTCTGCCGTTTTTCCTTTCCCAAACACTAGGATGTCGTCAGCAACAGACCTCACTCCTTCCAGGCCCTCCAGCACTTGGTTCTGTCATCGCTGGAACTCCTCAGGGGCCGTGGACAGACCAAACAGCATGCGTCTCCACCTATATCTACCATATGGTGTGTTAAATGTCGTAAGCTGAGAACTCTCATCATCCAGTTCCACATGCCAAAACCCGTTCTTGGCATCAAACGTGCTAAAGACCTTGGCATCATTCAGGTCGGTGAGGACATCTTCGATCGTCGTCATTGGGTAATGACTTCTTTTAAGCCCCTTGTTCAGATCCCTCGGATCTAAACACACTCTCACCTTCCCATTGGGCTTTTCTACACACACAAGGCTGGATACCCATGGTGTGTGGGTCTCTACTGGGGCAATTATTTCCGCTTCTGTCAGTCTGCCCAACTCCTCTTTCAGCTTACTCCGTAAGGCTACAGGGATTCTTCGTGGTGGGTGGATCACCGGCGTTATGCTGTCAGCTACCAGCAGATGGTACTTGCCCTCAAATTTACCTGTCCCTTCAAACACATCAGCATACTCCGCTATCAATCTTTCCTTGGTCAGAGGGATTTCACTGCCACTCAGTGTCATTATGTTCTCTGTACAAACTGAGATGAGCCCCATCTGCAGTCTTCCTCCAGGACTACAAACTCTACTTTGTATTTCCTTCCATTCTTCGGGTTCACCAGTCTCATCGTGCTTTTCCCAAGAGGCACCACTGTCGTATTGTTGTACATGGACAATACTTGCTTGGTTTCATCCACATCCTTCGCATACATCTTGGGAATGATGTTACATGTGGCTCCACTGTCCACCTGGAATTTTACTTCCTTCCCTTTCAGCATCATGGTCGCAAAGATTTTCTTTGGGAATTGAGTCTCCTCAACCCTGTGCACACTTTCTGCTTTTCCTGCTTCTGGTTGCAGTTCCATTGTGTGAATTTCATCAACCTCTTGACTGTCATCATACTCATCACTGGAACTCTCCACTTCCACCACTGCATGCACAGGTTTTTTCCCTTTCTTTTCTTTCTTTTGCTGCCCCTGCTTTTCCATGCATTGTGAGGCAAAATGATCTTTCTGATGGCATTTGAAACACTCCCTGCCACATGCCGGACATTTCCCCCTCTTTCTCTCATGTTTGTATCCACAGTATTTGCACTCTATGGTTGGCTGGTATCGTTTCCCCTCATGTCTCACTGCACAGACATCTTGTCGCTGGTCCCCTAACAGGACATCAACTCTGGCCCTTGGCCAGCACCGAAGCCTGGCATGCCTTCACACACTTTTCTAAGTCAAGTGAGGTTTCTCGGAGAAGTCTTTCCCGCAGCATGTCATCCCTTATGCCGCATATTATTCTATCACGTATCAGTGAATCCTTCAACTCTCTGAAACTGCAATGTGCTGCCAAGAGCTTCAGTTCTATTAAAAACTAATCAAAAGTCTCCCCTCTCTCTTGGCACCGCATAAAGAATCTATACCTGTCGACGGTCTCGTTCCTCACGGGTTGACAATGCTTTTCGAAAGCATCGAGTGCCTGTGCTAGCGTAACTTCTTGTACGTTGCCCTCCGGCGTCTATGTCTCGAGCGTCTGGTAGAGCTCTCTCCCTTGCGGTCCAACTAGGTACATGAGCAGTTTCCTCATTGTCTTGTCCTCCTTCCCTTCCATGCTCAAATCAACATAGAGCTCAAACTCTTCCCTCCATTGTCTCCACTCCATTGGCAGGTCCCTTGCCTCAAAATTCATTTGCCTAGGGGGCTTCAGCTGCTCCATTTCCCTGATAAATCCGCCCCTTTATCAATGGAAACAATGTAGGCCCCACAGTCGTCTCTCAGCAGTAATTACTCACAAACATCGTCTGCTGTCGTCCTTTCGATTGATCCTGAAGCAGGCCCCGATCTGACACCATGTTGTGTTAGTGTGTTTCCTTTCTGTAACCTGCTACAGTACAGCTACACAACTGATTAACAGACGCTTTACACTCGAGTCTTGGGTTCAGCCATTTTAATTCAGGATCACTCTGGCTACAGCCTCATGGGTAATATATCACCGGGTGCGCTATTCCCATAACATCTTTGAAATGTGGGAGGAAACCGGAGCACCCGGAGAAAACCCACGCGGTCACAGGAAGCACGTGCAAACTGTGGCAGTCAGGATCGAACCCGGGACTCTGGTGCACCTCTACTGCTGCGCCACCGTGCCACCCTAAAATGACATTATGGTCATGTGTACAGTGAAGAGCTTGGGTTTGCATGCTATCCCACTAAATTAGATAATATTATATATAAAAGAAAGACAAGAAATGCTAAAGTAATCAGCGGGTCAGGTAGCTTCTCTGGAGAATATAGAGGCTATCCATGTTCTCCAAAAATGGTGCCTGACCTGCTGAGTTACTCCAGCACTGTGTGTCTTTCTTTGGTATAACTCGTAACTGCAGTTCCTTGTGTAGGAAGGAACTGCTGAAGTTGGCTTATACCGGAGATATAAATAGTGGAATAACTCAACGGGTCAGGCAGCATCTCTGGAGAGAAGGAATGGGTGACGTTTCAGGGAAAGACCATTCCTCAGGCAGAGAGAGTCAGGGGAGAGGGAGTCTAGAGATATGGAAGTGTAAGGTGTGTAAACGACAGATAAAAGCAGACGATAATGAGGAAATGTTGAATGGTTCTTGGGTCGGCTGAGGAGAAGGTTTTTTTAGATTTAGAGATACAGTGCAGAAACAGGCCCTTCGGCCCACCGGGTCCGCGCCGCCCAGCGATCCCCGCACATTAACACTATCCTACACCCCACTAAGGACAATTTTTTTTACATTTGCCCATCCAATTAACCTACATACCTGTACGTCTTTGGAGTGTGGGAGGAAACCGAAGATCTCGGAGAAAACCCACGCAGGTCACGGGGAGAACGTACAAACTCCGTACAGACGGCGCCCGTAGTCAGGATCGAACCTGAGTCTCCGGCGCTGCATTTGCTGTAAGGCAGCAACTCTATCGCTGCGCCACCGTGCCGCCCTTGGCATACAGTCCATAATATTTAATCAGGAGGACGGGAGATCTCGTCGGAGAACTAGGGTGGGGGAGGAACGAAGAGATGGAAAGCAAGTTAGAGAAATCAATATTCGTACCGCTGGGATGTAAGCTGCCCAAGCAAAATATGAGGTGCCATTCCTCCAATTTGCGTTGGGCCTCACTCTGACAGTGGGGGAGGCCCAGGACAAAAAGGTCAGTGTGGGAGTGGAAGGGGGAGTTAAAGTATTTAGCGACTGGACAATTAACTGATTGCTGGCTTTCCTTTTGAGGATAAGCAGTCCAAAGTGTGATAATAAACAAAAGTAATGTTAATGGTTTGGTACTTTCACTGAGGCAAAGTTCAGTTGGTGGTTTATTGCCTCTTGTTGACCGTGCTAGTTAGGACCAGGGATCGATCTGACAGCTTTATTCATCGAGATTGGCTCGAATGACTCTCGTGACTTCCCACACAATGCAATGCAGGCTCAATAGCCAGCGCGTCTCAGCACAGAGAATCCCCACAAAGTCGACCTTTTACTCTCAATCAAAGCCAACAGACCTACGAGGATGTTGCCAGGGCTCGAGGGTCTGAGCTGTAGGGAGAGGTTGAGCAGTCCGGGGCTCTATTCCTAGGAGCGCAGGAGTGATGAGGGGTGATCATATAGAGGCATACAAAATCATGAGAGGATTAGGTCGGGTAGACGCACAGAGTCCCTTGCCCAGAGTAGGGGAATCGAGGACCAGAGGACATAGGTTTAAGGTGAAGTGGAAACGAAGTAATAGGAATCTGAGGGGTAAATTTTTCACACAGAGGGTGGTGGGTGTACGGAACAAGCTGCCAGAGGAGGTAGTTGAGACAGGGACTATCCCATCGTTTAAGAAAAGGTTATACAGCTACATGGATAGGACAGGTTTGGACGGATATGGGCCAAACACAGGCAGGTGGGACTAGTGTAGCTGGGACATTGTTGGCCAGTGTGGGCAAGTTGGGCCGAAGGGCCTGTTTCCACACTGTGCCACTCTGACTTTATCAGTATAGCCTGTCCCTATAGCTCAGTACTTCAAGTCCTGGCAAGGTGTTTTTGAGTTAATTTGTTAACTTACTTCAGCGTAATGTGCCGCTATAATCATTGGTCAAAGATGATAAAAATCACTCAGACTTGATTAAAGTGTAGAAGAGCGGAACAGAGGCGTAGCGGTAGAGTTGCTGCCTTACAGCGCCTTCATGGTGGATTTTGTCGAGCTGGTCCTGGATATTTTTGTAAGGGCACTTGGGCTCCAGATATGAATCAATTAAGTTTAGTTTAGTTTAGTTTAGCGATGATACAGCACGGAAACAGACCCATCGGCCCTCCAAGTCAGCACCGACCAGCTGGAGTAGCTCAGCGGCTCAGACAGCATCTGTGGAGAAAAGGAATAGGTGACGTTTCGGGTCAAGATCCTACTCTTCACTATCATGACCGCACCCACTGATCCCACTAGTCTTCCTGTCTCCGACTACATCCTAACTTTGTCCCGCCCCGTCCCCTGACAAGGCAAGATGAGAGGAGGTAGTTGAGGCAGGGACTGTCCTATCGTGTAAGAAACAGTTAGGCAAGTACATGGATAGGACAGGTTTGGAGGGATATGGGCCAAACGCGGGAAGTGGGACGTGTAGCTGGGACATTGTGATCATTAGATCAGGTAGACAGACAGAGTCTCTTGCTGTGTCATCGAAAGATCGTCCCTCAATGCCCAGCCACCTTGAGCCCTTCAGGCTCAACATTTAGTTCAATTATTCCTTCGTCTGGTGTCTGAACGTTTGTGCTAAAGATAAGACCGTGGATTCCGGGCAATACCTACAACTGCTGACGTTCAGACAAAGGGAGAGGGTTGTGGACTGGAGGCTCGATTAGCCCATGTGTCTTCCTTGCGGCTGCTGGAATCATTGCTACTGAGAGATTCGGCATAGAAGCGAGACCTCCATATGGAAGCGAACACATGTGCAGGCCACAGTACTGACAGAATAAAAAAATAAACAAGCCAAAAAAAAAAAAAGATTGGGCCACAGTTTCCAAACAAGTCCAGCACATGGTGGACCTGCTTGGAAAAGTACGTCATCAGTCTGACATCTCAATATTCGGTTTAAACTGATGGCAGGAGTGTTTATGTTAAGGTTGGTAGGAGCAGCATCTGTCTCTTTTGCCGCCTCCTCTGTAACTCTGTACCTCTCGGGTAATTTTCTGTTTTTTTGTTTAAAGATCTGGCAAATCAACTGGGGCGGCACGGTGGCGCAGTGGTAAAGTTGCTGCCTTGCAGCGAATGCAGCGCCGGAGACCCGGGTTCGATCCCGACCGCGCCTGGTGTCTGTACGGAGTTTGTACGTTCTCCCCATGACCTGCGTGGGTTTCCCCCCCCGAGATCATTGGTTTCCTCCCGCACTCCAAAGGCGTGCAGGTCTGTAGGTTAATTGGCTTGGTATAAATGTAAAACTGTCCCCCGTGTGTGTAGGATAATGTTAGTGTTTAGGGATCGCTGGTCGGTGCGGACCCGGTGGGCCGAAGGGCCTGTTTCCGCGCTGTATCTCTAAACTAAACTAAACTAAAAAAACAAATTGACTCAGGCATATCAAGCAGTGGAGTCTCGATAAACATGATACTGATTTGCCATGAAAAAGTTCTGCCCAAAGTCTTGGATAAAGAAACAGAACCAATCCATAAATATTTGCTCTCTTTCATTCAGCTACTATCCTTACAAAGTCTGGCCAATGCTAATTTCCTAACTTGCCAAAGTGCTTAACCTTTAATTGTATACTTGGGTCAAGCCTTCTGAATTAAAATTCTGAATTAAAATTCTGAATTAAAATTCTGAATTAAAATTCTGAATTAAAATTCTGAATTAAAATTCTGAATTAAAATTCTGAATTAAAATTCTGAATTAAAATTCTGAATTAAAATTCTGAATTAAAATTCTGAATTAAAATTCTGAATTAAAATTCTGAATTAAAATTCTGAATTAAAATTCTGAATTAAAATTCTGAATTAAAATTCTGAATTAAAATTCTGAATTGTAAAATTCTGAATTGTAAAATTCTGAATTGTAAAATTCTGAATTGTAAAATTCTGAATTAAAATTCTGAATTGTAAAATTCTGAATTAAAATTCTGAATAAAAATTCTGAATTGTAAAATTCTGAATTGTAAAATTCTGAATTGTAAAATTCTGAATTGTAAAATTCTGAATTGTAAAATTCTGAATTAAAAATTCTGAATTGTAAAATTCTGAATTTAAAATTGGAATTGTAATATTCTGAATTGTAAAATTCTGAATTTAAAATTGGAATTGTAATATTCTGAATTAAAATTCTGAATTGTAAAATTCTGAATTTAAATTCTGAATTGTAAAATTCTGAATTAAAATTCTGAATTGTAAAATTCTTGGTACCTGTGATAATCATTGGTACAAAACAGTTGGAATATTGTATAGGAATACTACTAAACTAAAGATAGACACAAAAAATAAACATTATTATCTATAAACTAATAACCACTATAAGAGTGCAAAAGACCCAAAGTACTAAGTGCAACCAAAGACAGCCAAATTAAAGTTCATAGTTGAGGTTAGTGTTGTGTGGTGTTCAAGAGCCTGATAGTTGGTGGAAAGAAGCTGTTCTTGAACTTGGCAGTCAGGATTTTCAGACCAGGTCCATCTTCCTGATGGTAGGAATAAAATGGAAGGTGTTTTCAAGTTTAGTTTAGTTTAGTTTAGAAATACAGTGTGGAAACAGGCCCTTTGGCCTACTGAGTCCATGCTAACCAACAATCTAGTCTAGTCTACACTAGTCACTAGTTCTATCCTACACACTGGGGACAATTTGCAGCCGCCAATTAACCTCCAAACGCCTAGATGTCTTTGGTGTGTGGGAGGAAACCGGAGCACCCGGAGAAAACCCACGCAGTCACAGGGAGAACGTGCGAACTCCGGACAGACAGCACCCGTAGTCAGGATTGAACCTGGGTCTCAGGCGCTGTGAGGCAGCAACTCTACAGCCAGGCCACCATACCCCGCACATCTCCTTTCAACTTAAACCCATGGCCTCTAGTATTTGACATTTCCACCTTTGGGGGGAAAAAGGTACCGACTGTGGAGCTTGTCTATGCCTCTCATCTGTGCCTGTTTCATGTGGTCTCCCCTCAGCCTTTATTAGCTGCCTTTTTGAATGGCTAAATTACTGGAACCTGTCACAAAGGACGAGGTTCCCAACCTTTACTGATCACAGTTAAGATCTACTGGAGCCGAGGGCAGGGGTTTGCTGTAATATACGATTTACAATGTAGGTTTGGGAGTCAACTCTGGACAAAGGCACATCTTATCCTGGCATGGAATTCCAAATGGCCAAACCAATTCCCACTGATGACATTTATACAAAGACAGTGGCGCAGCAGTAGAGCTGCTGCCTTACAGCGCCATGTTCCATCCTGACTGCGGGTGCTGTCCGAACAGTGGGCCGCAGGGCCTGTTTCCGCGCTGTATCTCCGAGGTCCAATGTAAAGTACAGTCTGAAGATTAGCTGGGAGCCACATTCGCACAAAACATTGTGGACCAAAAGGGCCCCGTTCCTGCCCTGTACTGTTCCACGCTCTACGTTTTTAACACAAACACTGACACGCAGGTCTGACATGAGCAAACAAGTCAAACGCCTTCTTAAGAAAATAATGATTCTCAAAGGAGGTCGAGACTTCTTCAGGCAGAGAGCGCGCGGAAATGTGGACTTTTTTTGATGGATCTCCGACCAACCTGACCAATCATGGGTCAGGGGGAATCCTTTGAAGCAACGTGCACAGCGTTGTGTCTAACGAACCCCACCGAACTGTTTAGACTTGAAGCAAGGGTCACAGCTGGCTTGACTGCAGGGTCTGGCTCTTTCTACAGCCACCAAGCTGATCGGAGGCTCAGCTGGAAGGGGCATGCACATGAGTGAGAGGCAGCAGCTCGGCAGCGTGCCACGCACTTGTTTTTTTTCCAACGGTGCGTGTACGTATACACCGGCTGACGGTTTTCAAGATTTATTTTTGCACTCGGTTTAAATACGACGAGCTGTGTGTGGGCCATGAGGATTTGTTCCTCGTGACTGCGCTCGATCAATAAAACAAATCTTGTCGGAAATGTTATGTTTTTTTTCGGTTTGTAGTCCAGATTTGTCTTCTCGTGGCACCTAAATTTAGATTTAGATTTAGATTTAGAGATACAGCGCAGAAACAGGCCCTTCGGCCCACCGGGTCCACGCCGCCCAACGATCCCCGCACATTAAAACTATCACAGGGACAATTTAAAAAGAAAAACATTTACCCGGCCAATTAACCTACATAATTGTACGTCTTTGGAGTGTGGGAGGAAACCAAAGATCTCGGAGAAAACCCACGCAGGTCACGGGGAGAACGTACAAACTCCGTACAGACGGCGCCCGTAGTCAGGATCGAACCTGAGTCTCCGGCGCTGCATTCGCTGTAAGGCAGCAACTCTACCGCTGCGCCACCGTGCCGCCGTGCCTTGTAAATATTACATAATTTTGGACGATGAGTCTGGAGGTGAAAAGTAATTCCTAATATACCCGCAACCGCGTCCAAGGAACAAATAACTAACGAAGGACGGTAAAGATATGGCAGCTCTGTGTTCCTTGTGTTCATTTTTCGCAAATTTTATTTTTTAGTCTAGTTTAGTTTAGTTTAGACTTGAGGCACAGCGCGGAAAAAGGCCCTTCGGCCCATCGAGTCCCCGATCCCCACACACTAACACTATCCTACACGCACTTGGGACGATTTACAATTTTACCGAAGCCAAACTAACCCACAAACATGTACGTTTTTGGAGTGTGGGAGGAAACCGGAGCACCCGGAGAAAACCCACGCAAGTCACGTGGAGAACGCACAAACGCCGTACAAACAGCGCCCGTGGTCAGGATCGAACCCGGGTCTCTGGCGCTGTAAGGCAGCAACTCTACTGCTGCACCTCCGTTGTTTATTATATGTTATCTATGACCATTGTGTTTGCAGGCCTCTTGTGCTGCTGCAAGTAAGACTTTAATTGTTCCATTGACGGTACATGTGACAATTAAACACGTGCGGTTCTTGATTCTTCACAAAGCTCTATCAATTGTTCTAAGCTTCATTTCTCGACGATTTCCATATTGCCGTGAGGGAAAAAGAGATACACTGCCTTGTGTATCCAACACATTCAGTTTGTGAAATTGAAAGCAATTGTGCGTTTAAAACTCCAGCACTGTGTTTTGCTCAAGATTCCAGCATCTGCAGTCACTTGTCAGTGGTGTCTGTTTCCCAGTTATAGAGTCATAGAGTGGCACAGCGTGGAAACAGCCTCTTCAGCCCAACTTGCCCACACCGGCCAACATGTCCCAGCTACACTAGTCCCACCTGCCTGCGTTTTGCCCAGATCCCTTCAAACCTGTCCTATCCATGTACCTGTCTAACTGTTTCTTAAACGTTGGGATAGGTCCAGCCTCAACTACCTCATCTGGCAGCTTGTTCCACACACCCACCACCCTTTGTGTGGAAATGGTACCCCTCAGATTCCTATTAAATCTTTTCCCTTTCACCTTAAACCAGTGGTTCAGATCAGTTTTCCTCTGTATTGTATCAGGAGGGAGAGGTTTATATTTATTATTCACCTTTATTCCCTTTATCATGTATCTGTGCACTGTGGACGGCTCGTTTGCAATCATGTATTGTCGTTCCGCTGACTGGTTAGCGCGCAACAAAAGCTTTTCACTGTACCTCGGTACACATGACTATAAACTGAACCAACTAACTCACTTTAGTTTACAGATACAGCACGGAAACAGGCTCCTCGGCCCACTGAGCACACGCTGACCTGCCATCACCCCGTACACTAACCTACGCACACTAGGGAGCTGTGCTGGACTACTATCTACCTCCTTTGTGACTCTCGGAACAACCATTAGTGTAAGAAAATAACTGCAGATGCTGGTACAAATCAAAGGTATTTATTTCACAAAATTCCTGGAGTAACTCAGCAGGTCAGGCAGCATCTCAGGAGAGAAGGAATGGGTGACGTTTCAGGTCGAGACCCTTCTTCAGACGGAAGAAGGGTCTCGACCCGAAACGTCACCCATTCCTTCTCTCCTGAGATGCTGCCTGACCTGCTGAGTTACTCCAGCATTTTATGAAATAAATACCTTGGACTACCTTTGATAGGACTTTACTGGCTTTATCTTGCACTAAACATTATTCCTTTATCATGTATCTGTACACTGTGGACGGCTCGATTGTAATCATGTATTGTCTTTCCGCTGACTGGTTAGCACGCAACAAAAGCTTTTCACTGTAACTCGGAACACGTGACAATAAACTAAACTAAACTGAACTGAACTGAACTGAACTGAATTAGGGACAATTTTATGCTAGTATTTTTTTTAATCAAATTTGAATTCCAGGCTATTTAATTAACTGAATCTAAATTCCATAGCTGCTGGGGTGGGATTTAAAACATATTTCTGGGTCATTAATCAAGGCTTCCAGATGATTAATTTGATAATTTATTAGCCAGCCCCCTAAGTCCAGAACCAGGGGACACACGGTCTAAGAATAAAGGGGAGGCCATTTAAAATTGAGGTGAGAAAAAACTTTTTTATCCAGAGAGTTGTGGAATTCTCTGCCACAGAAGGCAGTGGAGGCCAATTCACTGGATGAATTTAAAAGAGAGTTAGATAGAGCTCTAGGGGCTAGGGGAATCAAGGGATATGGGGAGAAGGCAGGCACGGGTTACTGATTGTGGATGATCAGCCATGATCACAATGAATGGAGGTGCTGGCTCGAAGGGCCAAATGGCCTCCTCCTGCACCTGTTTTCTATGTTTCTATGCACCAGCATGGATGGACTGCAGGATCCGTAGCCTGTTAGGGAACCATCATTTGAACTGATGAGTTAGAATCAGGCCCTAGCATTCTTTAAGTGTACATAAAAAAATCTCAAAGCTCCATATTGTGTAGAACCTAGCTTACTGGGACAATATTTATCTCGCAGTAAACATCACAGAAATAGAATGGGGAGATGTAGGGGGTTTTCTCCAGGTGAATCTGTGGAATTCATTGCCACAGACGGCAGTGGAGGCCAAGTCATTGGGTTATTTATAAGTGACGATTGACAGTTTCTTTATTAGTAAGGGCATCAAAGGTTGCGGGGAGAAGGCGGGAGAATGGGGCTGGGAGGGAAAAAATAGATCAGCCGTGATCGAATGGCGGAGCAGACTCAATGGGCCGAATGGCCTACTTCTGCCCCTATGACTTATGAACAAATGAACACCGAGTAGAAGCAAGGAACTGCAGATGGTGGTTTACAAATCAAGACACAAAGTGCTGGAGTAACTCAGCAGGTCAGGCAGTATCCCTGGGCCAAATGGATAGGTGACATTTCAGGTCAAATAGATGGTCTGACCATTAACATCTTATTGCTGCATGACACCTACATTGCAACAAGGATTACACTTTGCAGGGACTTCATCCACTGTGGAGGGCTTTTACACCATCTGAGGCTAGGTAAAGCACCGTAGAAATGCAAGGCTTTCTTTAAAGATTTGGTTCAGAGATCATCTCACTGCACCCAAAGAGGTAAATCTTTTTGCCTTTGATTCCTTTGCAGTGGGATAGTCATAGAGTGATACAGTGTGGAAACAGGCCCTTCAGCCCAACTTGCCCACACCGGCCAACAAGTCCCAGCTACACTAGTCCCACCAGCCTGCGTTTGGTCCATATCCCTCCAAACCTGCCCTACCCATGTACCTGTCTAACTGTTTCTTAAACGTTGGGATAGTCCCCGCCTCAACTACCTCCTCTGGCAGCTGGTTCCATGCACCCACCACTCTTCGTGTGAAAAAGTTCCTCGATTAAAGACGACTTGGGATCTTGGTATTTATCATCTAGCTTATGGGGAAACTCTGACCCATGGAACAAGATAGAACCACTGTAGTTGTTTCAGGGTGGAGAGAGCGCCATCTGGTGGCTGTTTGCCACCGCAAAACTCACGAGGAACCGACTCCCTCTCACCCCACCTCTCTCTTCATTGGAAAATGTTGCGGTACAACAGACCGTGAGGGGCGGCACGGTGGCGCAGCGGTAGAGTTGCTGCCTTACGGCGCCAGAGACCCGGGTTTGAATCTGACGACGGGTGCTGTCTGTAAGGAGTCTGCACGTTCTCCCCGTGACCCGAGTGGGGTTTCTCCAGGATCTCCCACACGTACAGGTTTGTTGGGTAATTGGCTTGGTAAAATTGTAAAATGTCCCTAGTGTGTCAGGTAGTGTAAGTGTGCAGGGATCGTTGGTCGGTGTGGACTCGGTGGGCAAACGGCCTGTTTCTAGGCTGTATCTCTCAAAGTCTAAAGAGGATAAGGAACCTTAATAAAAAGATAGGAACTGGATGAAAATAGAAAATCTTATTCTCAGGCATCCAAATCGCCAGCCCCATAATCCCTTTTTGAAGGAACCCATACGGTTCAAATATTCCTTATTTTCCGTAGGTATTTCCCGACTGGCAATGTATCGTAGCATCCAAATCCAATTTGGATTCACCATTCCTGTCGGCAAGATGACTTGACAGCAACCTTGGGAGGCACGGTGGCGCAGCGGTAGACTTGCTGCCTCACAGCGCTCGATCCTGACCACGGGCGCTTGCGTGCACGGTGTTTGTACATTCTCCCCGTGACCTGCGTGGGTTTTCACCGGGATCTCCGGTTTCCTCCCACACTCCAAAGACGTACAGGTTTGTAAGTTAATTGGCATGGTATAAATGTAAATTGTCCCTAGTGTGTGTAAGATAGTGATAGTGATAGTGTTAGTGCGCGGGGATCGCTGGTCGGCACACAATCAGTGGGCCGAAGGGCCTGTTTCTGCCATGTTTCTGTAAACTAAACTAAACCTGTCAGACACAAAAAGCTGGAGTAACTGCAACCACCTCTGCCTGTCCCGCTGAGTTACTCCAGCTTTTTGTGTCTATCTTCGGTTTAAACCAGCATTTGCAGTTCTTTCTTAAACTAAACCTGTCTCCATGCTGTATATTGTTCAGCTTATGACATCGATCCTTTATAGTAGATGAAATCTAAGGAGAAAATGCATCTTTTCAAGTGTTTTTTTATAGATTTTTCCATTTGTGACCTTTAATTGTTTTTTCAGAGATACAGGCTGTGGAACAAGCATACTGTGTATATATATATACAGTATATATATATATATATATACTAATTGTAATACAAAGGAACTACAGATGCTGGTTTCTACCAAAGATAGATATAAAACCATGAAGTAGGGTCCCAATCTGAAAGTGTAAGAAAATAACTGCAGATGCTGGTACAAATCGAAGGTATTTATTCACAAAATGCTGGAGTAACTCAGCAGGCCAGGCAGCATCTCAGGAGAGAAGGAATGGGTGGTGTTTCGGGCCTGACAGTGTAGGCCCGGAGGCCCGGGCGGCGCCTAATGGTGGTTGCGTAGCAACCCGCCTCCCGGCCCAGGCAGCTGTCATGGGTGGAGCGGGAGCAAGTGGCCGCTGGCTGGGTGAGGTCACGTGGGGCGTGAGCGGTGACGTTAACTTGTGCCCCTTATTTGGGAGTGAGAAAGTTGGCAACCCTAAGGGGGGCCGCTGAGAGAATGAAGGTAGGGCGCCGAGAATGAAGAGGTACACTTTGTAACTTTGTTGGATCCCTTTACGTGGCGACTCTTTGCATACTTTGTCTATGGGTACGCAAAACAAAGAAATTCACTGTGACATGCCACGTGTGATTAATAAACTCTATCATTGGTGGCACGGTGGCGCAGCGCTAGAGTTGCTGACTTACAGCGCTTGCGGTGCCAGAGACCCGGGTTCGATCCTGACTACCGGTGTCGTCCGTACGGAGTTTGTACATTCTCCCCGTGTTTGCGTGGGCTTTCTCCGAAACTCCAAAAAGACGTACATGTTTGTAGGTTAATTGCCTTGGTATAAGTGTAAATTGTCCACAGTGTGTGTAGGATTGTGTGGTACCTCAGCTGCACGGAGGCAGAGAGGAAAGCTCTTCAGCGGGTAGTCAGAGGACGATCGGAACACAGCTACCAGCCTTGGAGGGCATCTACAACATACGATGTCTCAGAAAAGCCACCAGCATCCACAAAGACTCCTCACACCCCTGCAACAGTCTGATCGAACTTCTGCCATCGGGCAGACGATACAAGGCCTTCTACGCCCGCACCTCCAGACTCAGGAACAGCTTCATCCCCAGGGCCATAGCTGCTATGAACCGGTCCTGCTGAGCCGGATGGTCACATCGCACAGTGAACCGGCACAGATCTACTTGCACTTTGTTCTGTTTTAAAACTGTTACAATTTGTTTCATTGGGTTGTTTAAATTAATACTGACTAGCTAATTAAATTATTGCATCGTATGGGAGGCGCATTCCCAATCTCGTTGAACCCCCCTGTACAATGACAATAAAGATATATTGTATTGTATTGTATTGTATGTGCTGGGATCGCTGGTCGGCGCGGACACGTTTGGGCGAAGGGCCTGTTTCCACGCTGTGTCTCCAAACTAAAATTAATTGATACCACTAACAAGAGCATACCAAGTGGTCACATACCAAGTGGTTCGGGCCCATTTCAGTGCGTATTTGACGATGTAACCTTACACCCAGTGAACAAGCGAAAGTTGCAATTTCTTTTTAACAGGAGGGGGTGACATTTAGTTCACCTTCCCTCAGCGTGAGGTACGGGACATGGACACTGATTAAAACTTTTAAGGGACTTTGTTAAAGATCGGCTGGGGACTGATCTCTGCTTTAATGAGCACCTCCTTGGCGTGAAGGTAAAGATGTACTTCATCAGCCACAGGCAAGAGCTCCAGTAGTCTGGTGATGTGGGACTGTCTCTGACCCTCACTGTTTTATCAGTGTGCGCTAATAGGCCTGACCTAGAGACCCTGAGGAGGGGTCTCGGCCGCTGCCGCCCATTACCAGTGGATACCCTTGCCCGGAGGATTGGCGTGACAGCCTGCGCTTAATCAATTTCACAGTGTAAATGGGAGATTGGCTCCTTCTTCTGTTACTCAACGCCGGAGCTGCTGGGACTGCTCGGCCCGGGGAGCGGGGCTTTGATGTCGTGTTAGCGGCTAAAAGAGCTACAAGGGACTCCAGCAGAGACGCCTTTGAGGGCTCGACGCGGGGGGGGAAGCGGGGTTTAATATTGATCACTTGATAAAACAGTCACCCGCTATTCCCATTAATCAAGCAATTAGGGGCTAATTATTAGCGCGGAGGGGGGAGGGCTGCCGGTAGCCTGAGGCGGTCACGGACTGCTGTGTTCCTGGATGGCTCTCTCTCTCTCTCTCTCTCTCCCTGCAAAACGGTGGCTGGTGTTTTATCTCTAATTAGGTTGGTGTGAGCCGTGCCAGTGCACTGCCTGAAGACTGTCAGTTCCCTTTCAGTGATCCTATTGTTCAGATCAAAGCAAGGCGGCCTTCATGACAGACTGGCCGGGCCCAGTGGTGACAATCACTGTTTGAAGATACTGTCGGGCGATTGAGCTGACCGGACTGTTTTGGCAATTAACCTTTTTTATTTCGACTTCAGACTTTTACTTTAGACTTTGGAGCGACGCTGAGTCCCACCGAGCCTCCCAGCGCTGTGCCAGTACTTACTGTGGATGGGAGCGTGTGCAGGAAGGAACTGCAGATGCTGGTTTAAACCCGAGGAAATGCTGGAGTAACTCGGTGGGGCAGTCAGCATCTCTGGAGAGAACTTATGGGTGACATTTCAGTCTGAAGAAGGGTCTTGACTCGAAACATCACCCATTCCTAAATGGGAGCAGTTGGCTACATGTAAAATTCTGACAAGTTTAGTTCAGTCTGAAGAAGGGTCTCGACCCGAAACGTCACCCATTCTTAAATAGAAACATAGAAACATAGACAATAGGTGCAGGAGGAGGCCATTCGGCCCTTTGAGCCAGCACTGCTATTCATTGTGATCATGGCTGATCGTCCACAATCAGTAACCCGTGCCTGTCGAGGCCTGGGAGCAGTTGGCCACATGATACATCTCTGACAAGTTTAGTTCAGTCTGAAGAAGGGTCTCAACCCAAAATGTCACCCATACCTTCTCTCCAAATATGCTGCCTGTTCCGCTGAGTTACTCCAGCACTTTGTGTCCATCTTCAGTTTAAACCAGCATCTGCAGTTCCTTCCTACACATCTACTTTAGTTTTGGTTCAGTTTAGAGATACAGCGTGGAAACAGGCCCTTGGGCCCATGGAGTCCACACCGACCTGCAATCACCCTTTAGAGTTTGGACTTTAGAGGAACAGAGTGGAAACAGGCCCTTCGACCGACCAAGTTGGTGCCGACCAGCGATCACCCCGTGCACGTCCACTACCCACACACGAGGCACAACTGACAATATTTTACTGAAGCCAGTTAACCTACAAACCTGTCACAGGGCAGTCAGCACCCGTGGTCAGGATTCAACCCGGGCTACAGGTGCCGTAAGGCAGCAACTCTACCGCTGCGCCACTTTCTTACACGCCATTCCTCCACTCCTTGGCTATTTTTATAGTAACATATATATTACATCTACAGAGAACAGATTAAGGTGTGGAATTCTCTGCCTCAGAAGGCAGTGGAGGCCAGTTCGTTGGATGCTTTCAAGAGAGAGCTGGATAGAGCTCTTAAGGATAGCGGAGTGAGAGGGTATGGGGAGAAGGCAGGAACGGGGTACTGATTGAGAGTGATCAGCCATGATCGCATTGAATGGCGGTGCTGGCTCGAAGGGCTGAATGGCCTACTCCTGCACCTATTGTCTATTGTCTATAACAGTGCAACGCAGGAACAGGCCCTGCGGCCCAAGTGTTTGTGCCTGATGCTGTTATCTATCGGGTAACTGAATGGTCCTCTCACCAGCTAGAGTACGGTCTTAACCTCCCACCTGCCCCATAGGAGATCTTTGATCTATCATTAATCTTCATCAGGCTCCAATGTCGGACCTTGCACTGAACGTTCTACCCTTGATCCTTTATCTGTGCAAGGCTTGATTGTATTCATGTACACTCTTTTCTTTGTGGAGGAAGGAACTGCAGGCGCTGGTTTAAACCAAAGTACACACATATAAAACTGGAGGTAGACACAAAATGCTGGAGTAACTCAGCTGGTCAGGCAGCATCTAGGAGAGAAGGAATGAATGGCCGACGTTTCGGGTCGAGACTTTCGGGTCTGAAGAAGGGTCTCGACCCTGAAACGTCACCCATTCCTTCTCTCCTAGAATAAGAAGATAACTGCAGATGCTGGTACAAATCGAAGGTTTTTATTCACAAAATGCTGGAGTAACTCAGCAGGTCAGGCAGCATCTCGGGAGAGAAGGAATGGGTGACGTTTCGGGTCGAGACCCATCTTCCTTCTCTCCTAGATGCTGCCTGACCTGCTGAGTTACTCCAGCATTTTGTGATAAAGACATACAGGTTAACTAGCTTGGTATAAATGTGAAATGTAGAATGTAAAATTGTCCCTCCTCTGCATGTAGGGGTGGTGTTAATGTGGTGGGATCGTGGTCTCTGTGGGCCGAAGGGGGCTGTTCCTGCGCTGTGTCTCTAAACAGGGGTACTGATTGAGAATGATCAGCCATGATCACATTGAATGGCGGTGCTGGCTCGAAGGGCCGAATGGCCTCCTCCTGCACCTATTGTCTATTGTAAACAAGGCTGCAGCCCACTGGTCTAACGACATCCTCAAATGGATACAGATGATCCATTGTACTATTTCAGACAAAAAAACAACAGGGAAGTTACATCTGGGGTCTTGGCCAGTGTTTATCCCTCACTCAGCATCTTATCTGATTATTACATTGCCACGTGCCGGACTTGCCCTGTGCAAGTTGGCTGCCCTGCTTCCTGCATCAGACAAGCAACAACACAAAAGTGCTTCATCGCTTGTAAAGTCTGTCGGGTCTTCCTGAAAGATCTGTCGACAATCCCATACCAATGCCGGCGATTTTTCTTGTGATTTAAAAATTAAGAAAATCAGCACGGTGGCACGGCGGTAGAGTTGCCGCCTCACAGCGCCAGAGACCCGGGTTCGATCCAAACTACGGGCGCTGCCTATAAGGAGTTTGTACGTTCTCCCCGTGACCTGTGTGGGTTTTCTCCGGGAGCTCCGGTCTCCTCCCACACTCCAAATACGTACAGTTTTTCAGTTTAATTGGCTTGGTGTAATTCTAAATTGTCCTGTGTGTGTGTGTGTGTGTGGGATAATGGTAGTGTATGGGGATTGCTAGTCGCCGCGGACTCGGTGGGCCGAAGGGCCTGTTTCCGCGCTGTATCTCTAAACTAAACTAAACTAAAATTTGCCAACTGTTGCCAATGTGACCCACTGTATCTCTTGGCAAAATCTTGCCAAGCACTTTGATTAAATGTTATAAAGTTTACTGTAATGAATTAAGTTGAATTTCAGTCAGGTCCACACCAAAGATGAACAACCTGATCTTGTTGAGTAATAACTCCAACTTAATAACCCCAAAGTAATTGGGGTAGCATGGTGGCATTGCTCCCTCACAGCTCCAGAGACGTAGAGGTTTGTAGGTTAATTGGCTTCGGTGTAAATTGCCCCTAGTGTGTAGGATAGGGCTAGTGTATGGGGATCGCTGGTCAGCACAGACTCGGTGGGCCGAAGGGCATGTTTCTGCACTGTATCTCCAAACTAAACAAAACTAAATTAGTCCCAACTTCTCTTACAGTCGCTCAATTGGAGACGAGAGAGAAGGGAACCGGCGGAGACAGATGTCAGACCGGTAGGAGAGGTAACCGGGTTCGATCCTGACCAGGTGTGTTGCCCGTACGGAGTTTGTACGTCCTCTCTGCGACCTGCGTGGGTTTTCTCCGGGTGCTCCGGTTTACTCCCACGTTCCAAAGGCGTGCAGGTTTGTAGTTTAATTGGCTTCTGTAAATTGTCCCTAGTGTGTGTGTCGGATGAAACCTAGCATGCGGGTGGCAATAGACAATAGACAATAGACAATAGGTGCAGGAGGAGGCCATTCGGCCCTTCGAAAACATTCAATGTGATCATGGCTGATCATTCCCAATCAGTACCCCGTTCCTGCCTTCTCCCCATACCCCCTGACTCCGCTATCCTTAAGAGCTCTATCTAGCTCTCTCTTGAATGCATTCAGAGAATTGGCCTCCACTGCCTTCTGAGGCAGAGAATTTGCTCCAATCTTTCAATACTCATCGCTGGTCGACGCGGACTCGGCGGGTCGAATGGCCTGTTTCCACGCTGCACCTCCAAAGTCTAAAAAAAGTCTACCGCCTGTTTAAGAAGGGAAGCCGAAACCTTGCTGGATGAAATGAGGAATTATCCCCCCTGGTTTTAAAAACCCATTATTGCTAATGGAGCCGAATTCACAAGTGTATTCTGAGAGGCAGACAGTGTTCTGTGAAACCTGGGCTGGATACAAACCAGTGGGAAGTACATTGAGCTGTTAAATTAATAGTCAGCAAAATGAGTATTGAAAGATTGGAGCAAATTACAGCCTCCAAATTATGCACGCAGGGACAACACTTCACTTGAAGGTTTTTAGCGTGAATATGAAACTCTGTAGGGGAGATTCAGAACGAGCTCATTACCTTCATCAATGGCCTGCTAGTCGCTCTTGCATGCATGGTTAAAATTGCGTAGTGACATCGAGAGAAATGTCTGGCTCGTGGGCTCGGATTGATCCAGCCCAGGTACATCTGTGTGTGTGGTGCAATGCAGGGGAAAGGTAATTGTTCCTTACCTTGCCCCTTGTCAGCTTGAAAACGTCACTAAACTACCGCGTTCAGCCAAAGCCTAGAATGCAGCTCACAGCTGACAAGCTCCCTGCCTTGTCTCGTTAAGTTTAGTTTAGTTTAGTTTGGAGATGCAGGGCTAGAGTTATAGACAATATACAATAGACAATAGACAATAGGTGCAGGAGGAGGCCATTCGGCCCTTCGAGCCAGCTCCGCCATTCAATGTGATCATGGCTGATCATTCTCAATCAGTACCCCGTTCCTGCCTTCTCCCCATACCCCCTGACTCCGCTATCCTTAAGAGCTCTATCTAGCTCTCTCTTGAATGTATTCAGAGAATTGGCCTCCACTGCCTTCTGAGGCAGAGAATTCCACAGATTCACAACTCTCTGACTAAAAAGGTTTTTCCTCATCTCCGTTCTAAATGGCCTACCCCTTATTCTTAAACTGTGTCCCCTGGTTCTGGACTCCCCCAACATTGGGAACATGTTTCCTGCCTCTAACGTGTCCAACCCCTTAATAATTTTATACGTTTCGATAAGATCCCCTCTCATCCTTCTAAATTCCAGTGCATACAAGCCTAGTCGCTCCAGTCTTTCAACATATGACAGTCCCGCCATTCCGGGAATTAACCTAGTAAACCTACGCTGCACGCCCTCAATAGCAATAGAGTTCAGAGTTTTATTTCTTCAATTCAGTTAAATATTACAAAACATTTAGGCTGCTGCAATTAAATCACAAACCGTGGAGGTGAAAAATGAAACCAGGTACTTTAGTTTGGTTTAGTTTAGAGGTACAGTGCGGACACAGGCCCTTCAGCCCACCTAGTCCGTGCCGACCAGCGATCCCCACACACCTACACTACCCTGCACACACTGAGGGACAATTTTACATTTATAACCAAACCAACTAACATGCAAACCTGCACGTCTTTGGAGTGTGGGAGGAAACCGAAGATCTCGGAGAAAACCCACGTGGTCACGGAGAGAACGTGCAAACTCCGTACAGACAGCACCCGTAGTCAGGATTTGACCCGTGCCTCTGTAAGCGCTGTAAGGCAGCAACTCTACCGCTGCACCACTCTGCACGAAGACAATAAAGCTCTATACCGCATAGATATTTAAAATGTAATAGAGATTTAAAAGAGATTTTGGGGCAGCTCAGGGGAGCAGCTGGTAGAATAGCTGCCTCGTAACGCCAGAGACCCCGGTTCGATTCTGACATCGGGTGCTGTCTGTGTGGAGTTTCCATGTTCCCTGTGACCACATGGGTTTCCTCCCACATCCCAAAGAAGTTTGCAGGTTTGTGAGTTAATTGGCCATTGAAACTTGTCCTGTGTGTGCAGGGATTGGATGAGAAAGTGGGAGAACGTAGAACTGGTGTGAAAGGGTAATCGCTGGACGGCATGGATCAAAGGTCAGACCCTTAGGTTGGGTTTGTGTTGCAAGGATAGTGTCATAGAGACGTAGTATAGAGCATGAATACAGGCCCTTCGGCCCAACTCATCCTTGCCAAGCAAGTTGCATAAAACAAACAAGTTCCACATGCATTTGGCCCATATTCCTTCAAACTTTTCCTATCCATGAAATGCCACCTTTATAAACTAACCTGTTGAGCTGAATTATTCCCTCCTGTTTAGTTTAGTTTATTTTAGAGACGCAGTGCGAAAACAGGCCCTTTGGCCCATCGAGTCCGCACCGACCAGCGATCCCCGCACATTAACACTATGAGGGACAATTTACATTTATATTAAGCCATTTAACCCACAAACCTGTGCGTCTTTGGAGTGTGTGAGGAAACCGGAGATCTCGGAGAAAGGCCACGCGGCCGCGGGGAGAGCGTACGAGCTCCGTGCGGACAGCGCCCGCAGTCGGGATCGAACCCGGGTCTCTGGCGCTGAAAGCTCCGTGAGGCTGCAACTCTACCGCGGCCTCCCTCAAAGAAGCTTCGACGATGAAAAGGACTCAAAGAAAAGAATCGGCCAAACTCAGCCCCAACAGTCCCACCGGGCCGTGGGTTATAATCACTCCGTGAATCCTGCCGTTTACCGATAGCTGGCAAGATTGAGTCTGATTTGGGTTTCAGGAAACACGAGCGTTCAACCATTTAGGAGATGAAGTCCAAAGATCCAATAAAAAATACAGCACAGCAGGCCAGCCAGTACAAGCAAGACCAATGTAGTTTTGTGTTTCTTTGGCCCACATTTGACCTTCAGTTTGAGAAGCCCATAACTGTTTAAAACTGGTACCCAGCCACAAAAATCACGGTTCATTTTTCCTGTGGCAGCATGCATCTCTCTCTCTCTCTCTCTCTCTCTC